>NW_007034552.1:4134-31296 GCF_000164805.1 Carlito syrichta
GACAGACACTTCACAAAGGAAGACATCTGAGCAGCCAACAGACACATGAAGAAATGTTCAACCTCACTAATCATCAGGGGGATGCAAATCAAAACCACACTGAGATACCACCTAACTCCAGTCAGAATGGCAATTATCAACAACTCAAAAAATAACCACTGCTGGAGAGGGTGTGGTGAAAAGAGAACACTTCTACACTATTGGTGGGAGTGTAAACTAGTGCAACCTCTGTGGAAAGCAGTGTGGAGATTCCTAAAAGCTCTAAATATCAACCTCCCATATGACCCCGTAATCCCCCTACTGGGAATATATCCTGAAGAACTCAAATCACTCTATGAAAAAGATACCTGCACATGTATGTTTATCGCAGCATTGTTCACAATAGCAAGAACCTGGAAACAACCATGCTGCCCATCAAAAGAGGACTGGATTAAAAAAATGTGGTACTGCTGTGCTCGGTGGCTCAACCTGTAATCCCGCTCCTTTGGGAGGCTGAGGTGAGTGGATTGCCTGAGCTGGCAGGTTCGAGACTCGCCTGGGCAGCGAGACCTCATCTCTATAATAAATCAAAAAATCAGCCGGGCATGGTAGTGCGTGCCTGTAATTCTGACTACTCGGAAGGCTGAGGCGGAAGGATCGCCAGAGCCTAGCAGGTCGAGGCTGTGGTGGCCAGGAGCAGCCACTGCACTCCAGTCTGGGTGACAGAGTGAGACTCCAACTCAAAAGAAAAACATGTGGTACACATACACGATGGAATACTACACAGCCATAAAAAAGAACAAAATCACGAATTTCACAGCAACCTGGATGGAACTAGAGTCTATAATACTGAGTGACCTTTCACAGAAACAAAGATCCGAGTATCACATGTTCTCACTCATATAATGGACCTTGAACATCCAATGTAATACTATAAGAAAATGACTGATGGTACTGGGAAACTATGGGGGGGAGGATGGGAGTAACAGTAGCAAATATCTGTCTGGGGAAGGGGAAACACCTCTTATCAACAGGGTGCCTGAATGAAACGTATTTGTATACCTAACACTTAACTGTACCCCACAATATCATAATAAAAAATATTGATTAAAAAAAAAAGTACAGAGTAGGGACCCTTCCGTGTGGGTTTTAGGGGTGCCTTGTGCCAGTCTTTTACCCAGACAAAATTTCCTGGTTTGTAGGGGTGCACTGGGTGGCTTATAGGCAGAGGAAGTCTTTCCAGCTCCCAGTGGTGTAACTGGGATATGGTGGTAGCTAAGAGTTGTAGCTGGAAATGGATATCTAAATTTCCTATTTCTTCTCTGTCTCAGGTGACCTTTATAAGGGGAGGAGGTCTGCTGAATAGGATTTCATAGGGGGAGAGCTTGATTCCTCCTCAGGGAGAGCATCTCACCCTGAGGAGAGCCACTGGCAGTACAGAGGTCCAGGGCAGTTGAGTTTCCTGACAAAAAAACCTATTCAAGGCTTGCTTTCGAGTTCGGTTCAGGCACTCAACTTTTCCTGAACTTTGAGGCCAATAAGCTGTGTGCAAGTTCCATTTGAACTGTAGGGCCCTTGCTAATTCTTGTGTAATTTCAGCCACAAAGGTGGGCCCATCATCTGGTCTGACTGAGGTAGACATTCCATGCCTAGGTAAGATTTCAGTTAGTAGAACCCTCATCTCTGGCTTTCTCAGTTCTGGTGGGGTATGCTTCAACCCAACCTGAATATGTGCATACAATGACTAATAGGTATCTACATCCTTTGCTAGGCGGTAGTTCAGTAGAGTCTATCTTTAGGTCTTCAAATGGGCTTTGTCCAGTTCTTTGTATTCCTGGTGACTGGGAAGGCCCTTGTTTGGCATTGTTGTGGACACAAGTCTGACATCTCCGAGTTACATGTTCACAAAGCATGGGGAGTCTGGTCATACAGTAATGCCGGTTTACTAAGTTTTCTAATGCCATTTTCCCCACTTTATGAGTGTCCTCATGAAGTTGATGGACCAGGCCAGGTAGTCTGGGACAGAGGGCCGTCTGGTGGGGAGAAGCTACCATACGTCTGAGCCCTTGGTACCCTTTTCCCTTTTAATCCAGTTTTCTTCTTCCTGGGCATAGTTTGGGCATTTGGGTAGGGCTGAGATCATTAAAATTTTGCCAGGAGGGGCCTGAGGGGTAGCTGTCATGGCTGCCCATTTGGCCTCCTTGTCCACCTTTTGATTTCCTTTGATTCCTTTGAGGATTTTGGAATCCTCAGTGGCGGACTGCTTCTAAGTGGCACAGGATTTCAGCTTGATTTTTTATATCTTTTCCTCCTGAGGTGAGGAGTCCTCTTTTTTTTTGTAAAGGGCCCTATGTATATCGAGGGTGGCAAAGGCATACCTTGAGTCTGGATAGATATTTACCTTCTGTCCTTTGCTTAATTCTAGGGCCCTGATTAAAGGCATTAGCTCTGCCCATTGGGCTGACCATTTCATTGGGAGGGCCCTTGATTCTATTACTTCTGTTTCCGTTACAATCACATATCCTGCTGAATGCTTCCTATCCAACAGGAAGCTGCTTCCATCAGCATAGAGGGAATGGTCCGGAGAAAGCAAAGGCTCATCTGTGAGATCTGGGCGACTCGAGTAGATCTCATCTGTTGTTTCAATACAGTCATGGTCTGGAGGTCCCAGCTTGGCAGGTGGGAAAATGGCTGGATTTACAATTCTGACAGTCTCTAGGCACACCCAGGGGTTTTCACACAGAAGGCCTTGGTAGCAGCTCATGCATGGATTGGTAAGCCAGTGGTACCCTCAGTGGTCCATTAAGACCGCAACTGCATGAGGGACCTTGATGTTTAGGATTTGTCCCATAGTAAGTTTGTCTGCCTCTTCACCCAAGAGAGCTGGGGCAGCCTGGGCCCGCAGGTAGGGTGGCCATACAGCCGCCACGGTGTCTGTCTATTTGGACAGATAAGCTACAGGTCGTTGCCAGGGTCCTATGGTTTGGGTTAGAACTCCCAGGGCCATTCGCTTTCTCTCATGGAGGAACCGATTAAATTCTTGAGTCACATCAGGGAGTCCCAAGGCAGGAGCTTCTAGTAGAGCTTTCGTAAGTGTAAGAAAGGCTTCCCGTTGCTGTTATCCCCATTGGTATAGCTCCTTTTCTCCCTCCTTTGTGACTTCATAGAGGGGTTTGACTATTAATGAATAGTTAGGGGTCCAGATGAGACAGAAACTGGCGGCCCCCAGAAATTCTGAGATCTGCCTTCTGGTCTTCGAAGTTGGAAGGGCCCAAATTGCCTTTTTCCATTCAGGCCCCAAGGCCCGACCCTTTCAAGATTTGAAACCCCAAGTACTTGACTGTTTTCTGGCAGATATGGGCCTTTTTAAGGGACACTCTATATCAAGCTCTCTGGAGTAAGTCTAGCAGTGTCTCTGTTCCCTTAATGCGGTCCTCCAAGGCTGTGCTTGCCAGGAGGAGATCATCCACATATTGCAGGAATGTACATTTGACTTCTGCACTTGGGAAGTGTGCCAGATCCTCTGCTAGGGCCTCTTCAAATACTGTGGGAGAGTTCTTGAACCCCTGAGGCAACCAGGTCCAGGTTAGTTGCTCCTTCCAGCTGGTGGTGGGGTCTTCCCATTCAAAGGCAAACATGGCTGACTTACAAGTGTTAGGCAAGCATAGAAGAAGGCATCTTTCAGATCCAGACAGGTGAACCATTAAACCTCTGCAAGTATGAGGCCTAGGAGGGTATAAGGGTTAGGGACCACAGGATGGATGGTTATTGTGGCTTGGATGATGGACCGCAGGTCCTAGACAGGTTGGTAGTCATTGATGCCTGACTTTTTCACAGGTAACAGGTGTATTCCTTGGAGATTGGCATTTCCAGAGCAGCCCGTAGTTTAGTAGTCTTGGAAGGTGAACTTGGATGCCAATTTTGGCTTCCTGAGATAAAGGATTTGTGAGAGCCCTACTGGTTGGACGCCAGGTAGCAAGTTGACTATTACCAGTGGATGGTTGATGGCTAGTCAGGTTGGGTTCCTCTCAGCCCAGACACCAGGGAAGTGGGAGCTCCATAATTCCAGGGCTGGGTTGATATTTGTGACAGGCTGGGAATGGAGTCACCATTCTTCTTCTCAGGGAATTGTGACAGACAAAATTAAGGAGGTGTCCTTTGGGGGTCCTAGTTGCATAGGTTCAGCAATTCAAAGTGGGTAGGGCCATCAGCCAAGAAGGTGATCCAGGTCCCCAGCTTGGACAGCAAGTCCCTTACCATCAAGGGTACTGGACATTCTAGGCAATACAGGAAATCATGTTTCACCTGGTGTCCCCCCATTATGCAACTGTGGGTTTCACAGAAAGAGCACTTAGTTTCAGCTCCTCTAATTCTCGCTTTTATCTTTGATTTTGGTCCCACTGTCCTGGTAACAACCTAATGTTCAGTGCCAGTGTCCACCATAAAGTCCATTAATTGGCCCCCAACTTTCATCTTGACCATGGGCTCATAGGGGCCTAAGTTGATCAAGTCCTGTCTGTCTCAGTCCAAGTTGACTCCAGCTAGCCCTGTAAAGCTGGTAGAGGAGGGCTCTGCCTCATACGGAGCATGGTCCAGTTCTGACCTTTGATCCTTCCTCCTTTCAGGTCTATCAGGGTAATCTTTCTTCCAGTGTCCAATTTTCTTGCCGTAGGTACATTGGTCCTTTTGTAAAGGCATATGGGACCTGGGCTTTGCGCTGGCTTGCCTTGAAGTTGGCTTGGATGTAGCTGACTGACTCAGGGCCACAGTGAGCACAGCTACCTTCTGCTTCATCTTTCGGTTAGCTCCTTTCTTTGCAGACTGCTTTCTATTTATGAAGACTTTGTTGGCCACCTCCAGTAATTGAGTGCTGTTCATCCCAGCAAACCCCTCAAATTTTTTTAAACTTTCTTCAGATGTTACCCTGTGCTTGCCCCACAAAGTCAATGTTCACCATGTGCTGATTCTCAGGGCCCTTAGGGTCTAAGGGGGTGTACAACCAGAATGTTTCACAAAGTCTTTCATAAAAGTTTGATGGACTTTCATCTGGCTTCTGGAGGACCTCAGTGATTTTGGACATATTGGTGACCTTTTTAGCTCCTGTTCTTAATCCTTGTAGGAGGGCCTGTTGGTATCTTTCCAAGTAGGCCCTTCTACCCTCTGAGTTTGGGTCCCCAATGAGGGTCTTCTTCTGGGAGGGTGGCCCTGACCCAGGTCTTGGGACTCAGCAGTCCCCCTGGGCCATGCTCCATCATCCATTTTTGGGCCTCAGTCATTACTTGTTGCTATTCCTTGGTGTTGAGAAGTGTCAGGAGGAGCTGGTGGCAGTCTCCCCAAGTGGGGAGATGAGTCTGACAGATGGACTCTACTAAGTCTATTATAGCCTGTGGTTTTGCTGAGTAGGAGGGTGTATGATGCTTCCAATTAAGCAAGTCTGTGGGTGGTGAACGACTGATAATAGATGGGTGCTGGCATCTTGTGCCACTTGTTGAAGGCTTCTGGTCTCATGCAGGGGCATCTGGAGTGCAGGCCATTGGCTCTGGGCTGAGCGGAGGTGTCTTCCATCTGGTCTGGTTCTGCAGATGTTGGCAGAGACATGGACGGTGGTGGAGTGTCTGGCAAGGGGGGCCTCTGGTACCAGTGGTGTGGTGTAGGGAGGTGGCAGCAGCAGGGGCTCATCATCTGGGTCTCCCTGGAAGATCAACAGAGGCTTGATAGGGTTCCATTCTCAGTTCTTCCGTTGAGATGGAGTCTTAGCTAGAAGAATCCTACTCTGTTCTTGCCTGCCAGTGCAAAACCTCATCCAAGGGGGCTGAGCTAATGCAACTTGCAGCCATTAATCTATATATGGAAACTGATCTGGGTGGCCCAGCTCCCCAGTTACCACCTGGTACATGGCCTTTATCTTGGTCACATCCAGAGTTCCCTCTGGAGGCCATTCCTTATCCAATGTTGGTCATTCTATTGTACAAAGGGTTTTTGGCTTTCCTGTAGACATCTTGACACCATAATCTCCTACATAACCTTTCCTGAAGTTTTTGATCATACAGTTTAAGACAGTGGGTTTCAAGTGGGACCCTCCCATGGTGTGCCTACCTCTGTGTTGGTGTCACAAAACAAAAGACAAAGACCTCCTGAATGGCCCTGTCCAGGACAGAACTCACTTTGCTTGCCTGGTCACTCCCCTCTCAGGAATTTAGATGCCTCTTTGCAATTGGTGGGTTAGTATAAACTGCCAACCCGGACCAGCCCTAGTATGGAGCTGTAACCACCTTCAGCTGTATGAGGTCATCATGGAACTGCAGGTTAGGGCCCAATCAGACTCCATAGTCTCAAGACCGTAGAGCCACATACAAAGTCACACCACATTCACTCTCTTTTGTTCCAAATGCAGATGAAACTCCTCCCTGGAGATTCTACCTGAGCAGTTATAATAACTGCTGGGAGGTGATCAGGCTCCTGTTACCACCATTTGGTGTGGCCCTGACTGACTGGGCACCGTGGGGTGTCTTACCAGCTCCTAAAGTTCTGATCAATTGGTCCACTCTCTCTGTCTGGTCCACCAAGTAGAGTGCAGTCTGATGGTCTGGGACGTGTCTTTTGGAGTCTGGATCTCAGACAACCAGTGGGAGGCATGCCTTCCTCGTTCTTGGACTGCTCCTGGGCCACAGCCAAATCCAGTAATGGTGGTGACTCAAAGGACCAGCCTAATCTGAGGGCAAAGCAGGGATTCCCAGTCAACACAGGAAAATGTTGCAGCAAGTGTTGTAGCTCGCTGGGAGCAGGAACAAACAGAGTGTTGCCATGCTCAGAACAGGCACCGGGAACTGAGTAGAGAATTGAGAGTGTTTATTCCAGAAGTCTCAGGCAGAGTAGTCTCCAAAACCTGAGCTCTGATCCTCAGTTACAGGCTGTTTTTATATACATTCAGTGGACTTTATTGTAGACTTTTGGGTGTAACAGGTCTGGGGTCACATCATCAGCCCTGGGTTTTTGTCATTGGTGGTTTTATAATTTTAAACTGAGGACCATGAGTGGGAACTTTCACAGCAAACAGGTTTACATAGGGTGTGGCAAACAGGTTTACATAGGGTGTGGCAAAGTATGTTTACAGAAGAATCAGTGGTTAGGGCAGCCACTCATTTGAGATAAGGATCTTAGGGCCTGGCTTCTTGATTAACTCTTTGCTTTCCTGTCTCAGAACTAGGGTATGCTCACCTAGTAATAAGTCCAAAAATCTACACTGAGGTTTTACAGTGGGAGAAGGGAGGGCACCAAGCAAGGAGAATCAGTCTGTTCACACTTAATGATGGCTTACAACCAAGGGTTTTGAAAGGCAGAGGTAAATTTCAGGAACGCAGAAGTTACAGGTAATAATTGCAAATCAATACATGGAGGTGATACGTTGGTTTGGCCTAAAAGGGCAGGATACCTTGAAGTAAGGGCTTACAGGTCGTTAGGTAGATTCAAAAATTCTCTGATTTGCAACTAAGGAAGCAAGATTTCATCTAAAAACTTGGGGTCAACAGAAAGGAATGCTAAGGCATAGCCAGTGGTTGTGACTTCCTTCAAACCCTTAAGGAAGAAATTTAGAACAAAGAATGGAGGTCAAAGTTCAGTTCTCAGTTCTACCTTATTCAAGGTATATGTATCAGTGGATCCACTTGGTGGGGTCCAGATTTCTGAAAAACAACTCAGAGACCTATGTTAAGATGTTATCTTTAGTTTCTTTTCTTTTCTTTTTTTTTTTTTTTTGAGTTGGAGTCTCACTCTGTCACCCAGACTAAAGTGCAGTGGCCACTCCTGGCCACCACAGTCTTGACCTGCTGGGCTCTGCCTCCGCCTTCCAAGTAGCCTGGCTAATTTTTGATTTTTTTGTGGAGATGAGGTCTCACCAAGTTGCCCAGGCAGGTCTTGATCCCTATCCCGCAGGCTGAGGCAATTCACTCACCTCAGCCTCCCAAAGTGCTGGGATTATAGGCTGAGCCACTGAGCCCGGCTATCTTTAGTTTCTATAGGGAACAAAACATCTTATGACTCTAACTTTCTTGGATATTGTTTTAAGCTACTATTACCTTCTTGCTTTTTGTTTATCAATTTGCTCATTTATTTCTCAGGGCTAACTAGGCTGCTGGAATTTCTCTTGAAGGAACTCAAGATTTCCTTTATTTCTATGCTGGGTGTGGGAGTGCCTAGCAGTCCCCTAAGAGGGGTTTTCTTCTTCAACTCAGGGGTAGGGATTGCAATATTGTTAGATGATAATTTACTTAAAAGGTTTTTAATCTGAATCTGAAAGGCTCTTTCTGATGTCTCTTAGGAGTCAAATTAGGCTTTATAATTTTAGCCATGGGGGGTAAGTATTTAATAAAAACACTGTTGGATGAAAACAGAAAGGAATGAGGAAAAGAAGAAGGATGCCATTTATCAGCAAATATCTTCTGAGCATTTCTAATACCAGACAGAGAGAGTCATTTATGATCAAAGTGTTGTTTCAGGAGTATTAGTTTGGTGTAATAGTCCTGTGAGGTGGATCACTGAGGGGAGGGAGAAACAGAATTTGGAGAAACAAGAAGTTAGAAGGCTCCTCTACACATCTGGGTAGCTCAAAGGAGATATCTGTGGGATCAGGAGAAGAACACAACGAGGCTGCATTTCACAAGAAAATCTGGGAACTAAGTAAAAGGTCTTCAAGAATGGAGTCTTTTCTAATCATCATTTGACACCATATTTACAGAGCAAATTCTGGGTATGACAGGTGGTGGGAAGTAGTGATAAAGGAAGAACAGTGATGGGAGTAACCTAGCTTGGATTTCTGGACATTTCTCCCCTCAATCCTTTCTCTTCTAGCCCAACACCCAAGCCTGTCTCCACTACATCTGACCCTACTGCCAGAGTCCCTCCCTCCCCATAAGTCTATCACATGGGGTAGTGCCCAATCTGCTCCTTTGTTCCCTCAAAAATGTAGTTACTCTGGAATGGGAGGCCCAGGGCCAGACCCTTTAGTGCTCCAGGACACAAAAAGCAAGAGAGAAAAGATACACGTGTGAATCAGTAAGACATGCTATGTGAAAGCAGCTCCACCAAGTGAAAAGAACCAGACAGACTGAAGGTCAAATCCTAGCTCTGAGATCTCCAGCTCTGTGACCTTGGTCAAAGTTTTTCTCCATTTCCTGATACATGATATTAAGAAATAATTTCTAAAAGGTAAAATCATGACTCTTGCATAAACATAAAATGACTACATGCCAAAGATTTTATTTAACTCATTTGTTAATGAGAGAATCAGTAAGATGCAACAACCAGTCGAAAGGAGAACTCAAAGAACATACAAACATAGGCAATAGGGAATACTAAAATAAATTTACAAATATTTACAAAATTGGTCAATACCACTGGGCAATAATCAACTGTCTCCAGGAAAGAAGCCACACTTCATTTGCATTTCTAAGGATGGGACTCATTTACATTACTATCAGTTTTCTAGGCTTTACAGAGTTGTAAAACAGCTCAAAGACAATGAAATACTCAAGCCCCCAAAGAATCCAATTACCTAACAGGTTGTACTAGGATTTACACTCAGCAATAATTTTTTTAAAACATTTTTTTCATTTCAAAGTCTTTTATACATTTTCCAAACAGAATTATAGGGGTATTACCTGGATCTGAGGTAATATATTTTAAACACCCAGCACAATTCTTGGCACATTGTGGGCTTTCAATGTCAGAAAATCCCCTTCTCTTTTAGTCTAGTCAAATCACAGGGAGAGATTTTCTTTGAGACAAATGCTGCTAAGCATGTAATAAGGGCCCAAAGGTTCAAAGGTGAGACTTTTCACATCTGGTTGGGAAAGTCTTCTCAAAAGAGGGATTCAGTTACCCCAAATCCTATTTCTTACCCTGGCAGCACTTATCTGAGAGAATCATGAAGCCAAGCCACATTTCTCTGTCATTTAACAGCTTATGCTATAGGGGTAGAAAGCATCTATAACAAAAGACAAGTTAACAAGAAAAGCATTACAAATTTATTTAAATAAAGTTTTTCATGACATGAGAACCTTCAGAAATGAAAACGAAGACTCCGAGAAAACTCGGTTGTCATGCTTAGGCTCAATAAAGAATAAACAACCATGTAGACATGTGACTGGACAAAGGGTATCATCTAATGGTAATAGACTGTGAAAGGACATAACATAGATTTAATGTACCCAATGAGCAGCCATTTTAACATTGCCTAAATCTCATGCTTTTCTAGTAGTTCACTTAAATTGCCCTATAATCACTAGCCAAGGACAGAACCAGTTTCACAGAAAGACCTCTCCACCATGGCAGCAATCATGTGACTAACTCACCTATCTGTCTGCTGTCCATCACCTGATGTCGCTTATCTGCCTCTTTAATGACATGAAGCAGACTACCACCCAGTCACCTTAATGACTTTCCCCCATTTAGGGGAAGGATTAAAAGGACTCAACCAAGGGCAACCAGCTGCCATTGCCTTGCTAAGCTATGGTGTGGCCATGTGCTCTTTGAGCTATGACCAGGCCATGTTTTCTGGTTTTGGCCCCCTTCCCTACCCTGGAGAGGTGAATATCCTCTTTCTCCCTCTCTCTCAAGTTTACTTTCTAAATAAACTGTATTTTCTAATTTAACTTCTGTGCTATTCTTTGCATCTTTCTTGTGGCACCAGATCATATACCAGACACCCACACCCCCAGCAGGCCTGACCTAACAGACTGGAGGCCCTGCTAAGAGTGTGACCTAACAGACTGGAGACAGGAAACCCAGGGAAGCCTGTGTGTTCAGATTCTTCTTGGTATCTCTGTGTAGCATTCCTTTCTCCTGGGTATTAGGCAGGACCCTTCTGGAATGAGCATTTTTGAGGAAGAAGTGAAAGAGTGAAACTTTTAGGTTTTATGGATTTCTTTGAGGGATTTTAGTTTCTAAGACCAGCCTTGGGGAAGAGGAATTCTGGTTTCTATGACTTGCTTTGAGGGAGAAAGAAGGGTGAGATAAAGGAGTGCAGAAGGTCAGAGAGAACTTGCTTCTGAAGCTGCTTTTGAGGCCTCCTAATCTCCTTTAGTTAAAAGGACCTCATCTGTTTCTCAGAGCAGTGGACTACCCAGTAGTGTAAACATTTCCATTTTACAGAAGAGGCAAAAGTTTCAAGGAGATTAAATAATTTGATGCTATAGTTTGAATGTGTTCTCCAAAGTACATGTGTTGAAAACTTAATCCTCAGTGCAACAGTTTTGAGTGGTGGGGCCTTGAAAAGGTGATTAGGTCATGAGGGCTCTGCTCATGAATGTACTAATGCCATTATCAAAGAAATGTGCTAGTTATCAAGGGAGTGGGTTCCTGATAAAAAATAGATACTTGGCCCTCATCTCCTTTTGCTTGTATTCTCTCTTGGCTGTTTGTTTTTCCCTGTGGGATAACACAGCAGGAAGGCACTCACCAGATATTGGTGCCTTGCTCTTGGACTTCCCAGTTTACAGAACCATGAACCAAATAAATTTTTGTTCTTTATAAATTACCCACTCTGTGATATTCTGTATTATCAGCATAAAATGGAGTGAGACACTTAAGTCACAAAGCTAGTAAGTTGCAGAGCCAATACTGAACAGACTCTCATGTTTCAGAAGACCTGGGGAAGGGAAAAGATTTATATCCGAGACCCTACCCCGCCCCTGAAGACCTGAGTTTATTGCTCTTTCTCTGCTTCTAGAAGCCTGTGAATCAAACTTAGCTTTTCTTGAACAGACAGGTTTAAGTGGGTAATACATTTTATATTGCAGACTATTAATCTATTATAGTGATTTCATCAGCCTGTGAAATAACTATCCATATAATGCATATTTCATAGCTCTCTATCCAAGCCAAACCCACACATGTCCCATGGACACTGGGCACCCTGGTGTTCAGTGCTGCCAGAATACACAAGGGACAACTCTGTGGGAAAACTATTTGCCAGGTGCTAGAAAAATATGGCTCCTACCCTTCAGAAAAAAAAAAAGAACTAGCACTCATCCCAGGAAAAGGGCAAAGCAGGGATAGTTACCTACCTTGACTGTAGCTGCCATCCTCCAGCGTTTTCCACTCTTTCCCCATACCAGACTCTCATGGTCTTCCCCCTCCAGGGCCTTGACTATGACCTTCCCACCACCTAACAGAACAGATCATCTCAAACTCAGACAGACTCCTAATGACAGCCTAATAGGTCTCTGCTTCACCTCTTACCTCTCTTCAGTCACAGTCTGTTAATGTGAGAGTCAGATCATGTCACTTTTCAGCTCCAAATAATCTAATGGCTTTCCATTTTACGTCGAGTTTTCTGGAACAGACTATGAAAAGCAATTTAGTGTGCAGAATGTGCATTTGGGGGTGCCTCCAAATCAACATCTTTGGGGAAGGAAGAATGTAAGATTGCGTGGAGGAAGAAGTTGAACTGCAGTGTAGGTTCAACCAATGACAGTCTAGGCCACTCCCTTGAGAACTCTGGACAACTCCCTTCAGGGATGTTCCACATCTTTGTATCATGCCACCCACTCACCTCCACTTCCACCAATCGCAGGAAAGATGCAGGCACAAGAGGCTTCCCTCTTTCAATCCCTTCTTCTCTAATTATCTCAGAGCTGTGTCATACCAACAGACAGGAAGATAGCTACTGTCTCATTAATTCTCTGATTTCCTGTCTCCATGTCAATTAAATGTTTCCATATTCCTATTCAACAGCTTGAGGAACAATATTAGTTCAATGTATTAAGAGAAAAGTAATTAAATATTTGTTCTGGGGTAATTGTATATAAATTGCATGACAACTGAGCTGGTGATGTAATTAATGAATCTTAATTGGAAGCCCTTTTATAATCAATGTTTAATTTACTAACAATTGTTTTGGCTGAAGTACAAATTAAATGCTTGTCATTGGCTATCCACACCCATGAGTGCAGAGCCAGCCCACTTTCTAGCTGGCTGCAGTGAAACTTCTCTGCTATTAGCTAACTATGTAATCTCCAGCAAGTTTTGCACACTCTGGGGGACTCCGTTTTATTAACTGCAAAATAGGAGCATTGGAAAGAATAGTAGTGACAACTAATGTGTATCTATCATGAATAGAATATTGTTCTAAGCATACTGGGTAACTCATTACATGTGGGTAACTCATTTAGTCCCAACAATAATGCTATATTTAGGAGCTGTTTTTCTTACCCTCATTTTATAGAAAAGAAAACTGAAGCACTGAGTAACCTGTCCAAGGCAGTGGAGGAAAAGGAATTTGACTCCTGAACTGATCCCGTCAACAGGTAAGTTACACTTCACATTGTAACTTCTTGCTCCAGTCCTTCAGATGCCCAAATCCTTTGTCAGCATTTGTCCCTCCCTGGTAGAGAACCCTTTGTATAGTTGAATTCTTGGCTTTAATATTTTCTGACTCCCTATGTCAGTCAGTATGGGCTACATTATGCTCTGGTGACAAACAGTTCCAAATATAAATGGCTTACTGAAAGGAGGTACCTATATAAATCTAGAATAAACTTAGTTTATTTTTAGTTTAGTCTTTTTGCCTCAGCATAGCCATTTTTGCTTAGACTTTACCCCTGACACGTTTTGAAGCTAGCACAGGTTAGACATAGATAAGATAAACTTCCAATAGGCAGGTTTTAGGAAGCATTTAGACATTCTACTCTAGGCCAAGCTGGCAGCCTGTCCACCCCTTGCAATTCTCCATCAGATGTAAGACAAGGACAGAGCCATAGAAATGGTAATAGACCACCTTTTAGTCAAGGAGCCTGTAAATTGAAAACATCTGACAGGTCTCTTGCAGGAAAAACCCCTCTGGGTCCACATCTCCAAGTTAACCTAATCAGCTGTTAGTGACCTTCCTTCATGACACAGACAGACCCCACCTCCATGGCAACAATCATGTGACTAACCCACTCATCTACCTGCTGTTCATCACCTGATGTCAGTTACCTGCACTTTCCTACCTCTTCATGATGAGGGAGAGCAGACCAAAGATCACCAACCAATCACCTTAATGACCTTCCCCCATCAAAGGGAAGAATTAAAAGGACTCAGCCTGGAGCAGTCATTTTGCCATTGTCTTATTAGACTCTTAGTGTAGCCATGTATCCTGGCTTTGGCCCCCTTCCCTACCTTGGGGAACTGAATCCTCTCTTTCTCTCTCTAATTTACTTTTTTTTTTTTTTTTGAGTCTCACTCCATTGCCCAGAGTGCAGTGGTACACTCATGGTCACTCCAGCATCAAACCGCTGGGCTCCTCTGATCCTTCCACCTCAACCTGCCGAGTAGCCAGAACTACAGGCATGTGCTATGCCCAGCTAATTTTTGATTTTTTGTAGAGAGGAGGTCTCCCCAAGTTGCCCAGACTGGTCTCGAACCCATGGGCTCAGACAATCCACTAGCCTCAGTCTCCCAAAGGGCTGGGATTACAGGCTGAGCTACTGAGCCCAGCCTCTAATTTACTTTCTAAATAAACCATATGTTCCGATATAACTTCTGTGCAATTCTTTGCATCTTTCATGCAGCAGTGGATCATACACCAGACACTCCACACCCCCAGCAGGCCTGGCCTAACATTCTGGAGGCCCTGCTGAGAGTGTGACTCTAAGACTTACAATCACAGATGATTATTTCTAACTCATGTTTCATGTCCAGTGTGGGAATTTATGGAAGTTGTAAACAAATGTTTTGCCCTATTTTCTAAACTTACAGCTCACCACTTGGACTTTTGTTCTATGCTATCTTCACTCTAGGACTCAGACTGACAGAGAAGGCCAACATTATTGCACTCATGATGAAGGGAAAAGAAAAATGGCAGGTTGAGAGCTGGTTTTGAAAGCTGCTGCTTAAAAGTAATGCTTGAGACTCTGGCTCATATTTAAGACTAAAGCAAGCCACATGGATACCCCAGAGTGGAGATTTTTATCCTTCTGCAGGGAGGAGTTCCCCAAACCACATAGCCAAATCTTTCAATGGGGGTTAGAGGGAGTATCATTTTTCCACTGGGACGGGCAGCAAATATTTCAAACAATTTTATAACTTACCCCACACCCCTTCGCTTTGCATCCTTTCTTTCTGCCCTGAGCTAAATTGATATCACTTTGCCACGGTACTCTTGCAGTACTGCTCCAGGGCAGAAAATTTCTTTCTTCTTATTGCAATGCTGTCTGGAAGAGCTTGGGGAATAGCCCATAAAGATTATCTGAAGTCTAGAAAAGAGGGCAAGATGTTTCTTTACAATTCCCCCCATCTCCCTATATGGCAACTCAGTGTTCTTCTCCCCAGTCTCTTTTCTGCCTCCTTCCTGCTACCAGAGCCCTGGCTCCATTCTGTCAGGGCCCTGCATAATCAAGGCTGGGAAGATTCCATCAGTTCTTTCTTCATCTTTTAAGGGTCACATGGTTCTTACAACTTCCCCTTGGGAGAAGACTCTGGACTATTAGAGATTTCAGAAAGGAACATCTGTCAGTCCAATAAATGTCTCTCTCTTGATGATAATGATGATCTCTCAGAGCATAATAAACTCAATCCACAGCAACAGATGCATCATCTTCACCCCCCCCTTCCTGACAATCAGTGGAAATATGAGAAGGAATAAGGAACAAAGAGGATAAAGGGGTCGGAGAACTCTGCCACCTTCTCCTTAGTTATTTTCTTCAACTCTAACCTCAATTAGAAATCACCTCCTCGCCTCTTTGCATCTTTATTTTTCATTTACTCTGGCTCTTTCCATTTTCTTTGATCCTGTTTTAAGCTCTTTATACTCACTCCGCATCTTCTCAGTTCCCCTTGTTCCATTCCCCAATCTTCCTTTCAACCATCCCCATTTTTTGTTGTTGCTGTTGTTGCTCCTCTCTCTCCCTCCCTGTCTTTATAGATGATGATTCTGGGAGGTAAAATGGCAGGGGAGAGACGGCCTAAGTTCTTGCTTCAGCTCAGCTACTAACTTTCAGTGTGATGTTGAGAAAGTCACAAGGGGCAATTTTCGAGTCTGTCTTGCCCAATGCTCTGCTTCATCATCTGACCTGACACATAGTAGGCACTCAATCATTGTTTCTTGAATAAATGAGAATCTGAATGAATGGATGGAGTTTCCTCTAAAAAGCTCTCCAAAGACCCTTGTAGTGTGGAGGTTCTGTGATTCTATAAAACTTCCACTTTCAGACTGTCTTTTGGAACTGACAGGGCAGAGATACCAACTCAAATAGCAGTAAATGTGCAAGTGATTTTATACCTAATTGACAAACTAAATGTAGATAAATCACTAGGACCAGATGGCACTTGCCGGAGAGTAGTGAAGGAACTCAAGGGTGAAATTGGGGAATTGTTGGCCAAAACATATAAGTGCTCATTACAAAGGGATGCAGTGCCAGAGAGCTAGAGAGGGCGGCTGTGCTTCCACAAAGGACCCTGGGAACTGTCGAACAGTGAGACTGGCTGTGAAACCAGGCAAGTTAGCCAAATTTAGAATAAAAAGTAGCATCACTAGCGAAACCAGCATGCCAGGGAGGAAGTCTAATTGGTTCTATAAGGGGAAACTATTCCTGACGGAATCTTTTAGAATTATATGTAGAGACACATATGGATAGTGGCTGAAGGAGTGAAGGACGTGCCATTTCAAAATGTGCGAGATTGGTATATTGACTATTTTGAGCTGAAAACATTGGAGAAATTGTAGCTTTAGAAAGGGCTAGCTGCTCTGTTGCTTCCTGCATGTAGCAAGTCACAGAAATTCTTCTGGGAAGTGTACCCTCCTCATGCCAGGTTGAGAAAATAGCCCTTATCACCAGAGACTAGAAATTGAGGACTGCAATAGACCTGAATATAGGTAATAAGGTAACCCTTATCTATCACTAGTTCCCCATATATCTCCTAGTAACTCCTGTAGAAATGTATTACTCTTAGCCAGGTTCCCTTTGTTGTTTTTTTTCCCTGTCAAATGTATCATTCTTTGTCTAAAAGTATAAAGGTATCTGCCTTTGGCCACTTCGGACTTTGTGAAGATCCCCATGTACATGTGAAACTAATAAAATGTGTGTGATTTTCTCTTGTTAATCTTCCTGGTGTCAGTTTGGTTATTATATCCAGCCAAAGAGCCCACATTAGAGCCAAAGGGAGGTTGGAGGTGATCTCTGGTTCTCCTGCATGACAAAGGGGAGCCAACAAGGAAATGAAGATATGTTCTCAGATTTTATACACTAAAATCATTTTAAAAAGCAAAACAAATGGAATCATCCAAGATCAGAAACGTCTTAGAAGAAATTCTGATTTAAGGTAGGAAACTATATAGGACTAATAATAATTTATAATCACAAATCTTGCTTCAACTTCTCAAAAATACTTTTGAAAAATTGATCTTAGCTGGATGCAGTGGCTCATGCCTGTAATCCCAGCACTTTGGGAGGCCAAGGTGGGAGGATTGCTTGAGCCCAGAAGTTCAAGACCAGCCTGGACAACATAGCGAGATCTTGTCTCTACAAAAAATTTAAAAATTGGCATGCACCTGTTCCAGCTACTTGGGAAGGCTAAGGCAGAAGGATTGCCTGAGCACAAGAGGTCAAGGTTGTCATGAGCCACTATTATGCTACTACACTGCAGCCTGGGTGACAGAGATCCCCAACTCAAAAAAAAAGAAAAGAAAAGTTAATCTTTACAAAAAACATTGTGAAGTTGAGAGAATTGTTTTTTCACTAGCTGTCTTTTGAGAAATGACAGAGAAAATAAACGACTTGCCCAAGTCACACAGCCAACAGGTAGAAAGACTTAAAGCCAGAATGCTGGTTTCCTAACTCTGAATTGTATTATCTGTTAAATGAGACATTTAAGAACTTCATACCCACAGATTGTTTTATTAAACCTTTTTATTAATTACAAGAAGTGGACATATCAATCATCCATTGCCACAACAGTGCTATGTATAAGCAACTTGAAACACTTAGTGGCAGACAACAATAAGCAGTAAGTGGGATCAGCTGTGGGTGGGCTACTTGTTCACACATCTGTAGGTTGACTGGGTGCAACTCATCTAGGCTCAGCTGGTTCAGCACTGCTGTTCCATGTATCTTTCATCCTCCTCTGGAAGCTAGCAGGGTAGCCTGGGCAGGTACTACAGGTGACTGCAAAGGCGCAGGAACACATAAGGAAATGCACAAAGCTTCTTGAGACCCAGGCTTGGGCACCATCCCTTCTTCTTCCTTCTCTTGGGCAAAGCATGCCACACAGTCAGTCCCAGAGGCAAGGGGTGGAAGGTTTATCCTGCCCACTGAGGGGGACACTGCAATGTTACATGGCAAAGGATGAAGACTTGGGGCCATTACTACAATCAGTCACACAGGGCAATTGCAATATCACCTATCATTTTGTCAATGACTCTTAGCTATTGGTGAGAGTTACATGCTAAGCAGAAAGGTACATTCTGCAGGATGTGTGCACTTTCTGGATAGGTAGAAAAGAGACAAAAACCTATAGTGTGGGTATATCTGTTAAGACTAGGCTCAGCTGAAAGCAATAGAACAACCCTAAAAAACTGACTTAAACAAGATGGAACTTTAATTCTCCCATAGGTAAGGAGGTGAATGTCCTAGACTGATATGGCAGCTCTGCTTCATGAAGTTTCTAGGTTTTTTTCAGCTCTCTGCCCCACCATCCCTAGGATATAAAATGTTGATACAAATAAACTCACATCTCCACAAACTCGCTTGCCATTGTAAATAGCCAAAGTGGTAAGAAAAAGCCGCTGTCTCATTGCTACCTCCCAAATCTCACAGGAATGCAATGGGGGGGGGGGGGGTGGAGAGACCTAATTTGCATCCAGAATCCTAGCTACAAGAGCCTCTGAAACAAATGGTTTTAAATGTTTTAGTCTTTGCCATAAAGAAAAATACTAGAGGTTGAGAATGAATGCCAAGAGCCTGTTAGCTGAAAACACCATACTTTGTAAAGAAGGAGGAGACATTCTAAGAGGAAGAGACAACATTTGCAAAAGATAGAGTTACAAAAGAGAATCATGGGTTTGAAGAATCATGGCCCCTCGACAAGACTCTGAAGTGCCAAGGGCCTGGACAACTGCTGGCCCACAACCCTCCTGTCCTCATCTCTAAACATTGACATTACAGCTTGTTGCATCGGAAAGTAGGGGGGAAGGAGGGTGTAGATTTCTTGTGACCAGGTCATGCCCTGGAAGGCTAGGGAGAGAGAAGATAGGACCAGGGAGAGGAAGAACAAGGAGTTTCAGCGACTCACCGTGATCTTTCCTAACCCACTCACGTGGGAGCTTTCTGCCCCTCAGAGAGGAACAAATAAATACAGAGGCACACACAATATTAAGTGTAATTACATTGTTACTTATAGGTTCAATTAAATACTCTGGACATTTTTATAACATAATTTGAGGTGTGATGCGTGCAGCAATGGCATTAACCTTTAATCATAGTTCTTTCCCTTCGAAATGCAGTAATGACCCTATTAATTAGTAATGAAATGATTAAATAGAAATAGAAGGCATCAAATGATGATTCCTCTCACTTGGTTTTCTCCCTAGATTTAAATGTGGCTTTTTGACCTTCCTCCCTGAAGAAAACACATCTCAGGATGTGGGTGTGTGCATGAAGGGAAAATATGGAATTTTCCACGGCCTCACCTCTCTCAGGGGCACAGAGTAGAAAAACAGAATGATCATCGTGTAATCTGGGATGTGCAGCGTTTAATCCTGGAATGTCTATTTGCTCCTTTTGTTATTGATAATCATCCTTTCTGGGGATCAGTATTTAGGGATGCAGAGTGATTTGGGTGATGCACTTCCAAACAGCATCAGGGCCTTGCTGGAATCGGCTCAGAACTGACCATCCCTCCCACTCATTGCCTGCTCTCACTTTCCAATGCCCTTCCTAGAATCTCAGCGAGCTTTTAGAGATTGCATTCTCCCCCATACACTGTGATATCTGAGGCCCACACTCTGTGCTTCCACACCTTATGATCATCCATTCACTCTCCTCTGTGTTTCCATCCGGGTTTTCTCGGCTCCCACATGTGTCAGAAATTATGAAAAGCACTGAGGGAATGAAGGCAAATATCACTGCCCTCAGGGAGCCCTGTCAAGTTCAGTCACAAACTGTTGCAACAATGGATATCGTGCATAATAGAAGGATGGGGCTGAGAGGAAGCTCAGAGGTAGGGAACCAGTCTCAGCCTGATGGGCACTTCATGGAGGGTTTCCTGGAGAAGGTGACACCCAAGGTGAGTCTTTTAGAATAAGTGAAACTAACAAATGAAGAAATGGGCAGGGCAGATATTGTAAGTATAGGATGTATCACAAGGAGTGAAGCAGCCCTTCTATATATTTACTCCAGTATAGTATCCAAAATTCTACTATACACCATAGAGTTCATCTGTATCCATGAAGATCATCCCAGATTCTGCTCACTTGGCCCCTACCCAAATCCCTGACTCTGGGGTTTGGCTTCTGTTTTGGTGTCCATATCAGGATTCTATAGTCAAAAACTTGAGGCTACCTTCAGTGATTCCTTCCAGGGTTCTCTCCAACAGCTTTCTCTGTCCTCAGCTTCCTTGTATGGTACACTTTATCTAGCTCCTGTATCCCTGCACTCTGTTCTCTAGCTTGGGCCCGCCAATTAGTCCAGCTGGCTCTGTCCAATTTCTTTCTTTTTTTATTTTATTTTATTTTTTTTGAGTTGGAGTCTCACTCTGTCGCCCAGACTGGAGTGCAGTGGCTGCTCCCGGCCACTGCAGCCTCGACCTGCTGGGCTCCGGTGATCCTTCCGCCTCAACCTTCCAAGTAGCCGGAATTACAGGCATGCACTACCACGCCCGGCTGATTTTTTGATTTATTGTAGAGATGAGGTCTCGCTGCCCAGGTGGGTCTCGAACCCGCGGGCTCAGGCAATCCACTCACCTCAGCCTCCCAAAGGCGCGGGATACAGGCTGAACCACCCAGCCCGGCTTGGCTCCGTCCAATCTAAAGAGACAGGACCACACCACAGTGTGTCACCACACATACATTGTGCAGTGAGTCTATTCAGCCACCCAGCTGCCCCTCAGCCCCATCCTACACTTATGCCTCCTTGGCCTGACATATCTGTAGCACATACCTTCCTTGCAGTTCTTCAGGACTGATCAGATTTACAGCATGGTTCTGGTTCTAATTAAAATATGAGTTCAGTTTCTTAACTGAGAGGCCAAATACTAAGGGTTTAAACAACACAGAAATGTATTTATCTATCATGTAGACATCTCAGTGCGCAGTCTAGTACTGGCAAGATGGCTCTGTAATCACTCGGAACCCAGGCTCCTTTATTAACATGCAGCTCCCACTGGAGTCTCAAGATGGCTGCTCTGGCTCCGCCCTCCCCAGAATGCAGAGCCACTCCTGAAAGTGGCTTCAATCTCCTTAGAGTTTAGACTGGCAACTGGATAATTATGAGCTATTATTTATTGTTTCCATTAAGAAGACAAGAACAGAGAAATGTTCTCAATGCTTAGAAAAGACTATAGCTACCTAGGAAGAGAAGTGATTCTTACAGGTTGATGTGATAAAAAGGATGGAATTTCAGATGATCCTTGATGGAGAATAGGGTTTTGAAAAGTGAAAAGGGGCCCGTAAGGATGTCTGAGACAAAGACTAGTCAGCAGGAGTGAATGATGTAGCCCAGGAGTCAGTGGTGCCTTGATTTGGATTCCCCCAAAGCAGAGAATGAGAAATCGTTTGTGTGCAAGTTGTTTACATGGAAAGTAATCCCAGAGAGCAGGAATGAAGGATCAGGGAAGAAGGGAAACCAGTCAACCACTCTTACTGTGTGCCTGTATGGTGGGTGACAAGAGGGGGAACCCTCAATTCTCATCCTTATTGGCCAAGGTGATTAACTCCCCTGGAACTGCCAGGCTGTACCTGGAAGAGTGCCCAGCGGGTCCCTGCAGGTGTCCCATAACTCAACATCAGAAAAGCTCCAGGCAGGAATCCAAGGTATGTAATGCAGGCTAAGATAAGGCACTGCCAGAGTGCACATGCATGAAGGTGCTCTAAGCTTGCATGGAGTAGGTAACCAGGGCTGAGGCAGGAGGAAGGGGGTGGGGGATGCAGTGGTGCCCAAGAGGTATCTAATTCCAGAAGCTGAAATGAGGGCATCTCATGTCTACAGACTGGGAAAGTAATGTAGCTTGTGTAGACACTGGGATCAGGAAAGAGGGAAGGAGAAGGAGAGAAGAAATGGAAGAGGGGTGTACGGGTGATGTGCCGTCACTCCTTCATGATTTATAGCAGACCCCCTCCAATGAGAAGGCTGAAGTGTGTGACTATAGGGATGGGGTTGGGGGGTAGAAATACTGGGGCAGAGAGGGGCTGAGCCCAGAGATCAGAGGTGGCAGGGCTGGCATTAAAAGCCAGGAATGAATATGGGGATGTGGGCAACATGTAGGATTTTCTGACACAAGGAGAGGTTAGGCTCCCTTTCTGGGGCTCAGTTTCCTCATATAGAGGGGTTGAACCTACGCTCCACTCTTACTTCAGAGACATTCACATAAATTATTTAGAGTTCTTGAAGCCAACACAATCAGGAGGTATAAGCCTTGGACAGCATTAGAAGACTTTATGTCTTGAATAGATCTTTATATGAAATTATATCAATATGATTTGCAAGGTGGTAGGAGAGCATCCACTCGGCAGGAATAATGTCATGCAGATGTTTGGAAGTTGAAGGAGGAAGTAGATGACCTGTTAAAAGTTAATAGTGGCTGCACATTTACTATGGTCCAGGGTTCTAAGCCCTTTACTTGAGTTAATTTACTTAATTCTTACAACAATCCCACAAGAAAGATACATCTGGGAGGTGTATCTGGGGACAGGGCAGCTGAGAAGAATGAAAGAATTGGATTTTATTATTTATTGGGTCATGAAATGACCAACAGACAACTCTTTTCTTACCTCTGGGTCTATTTCCTAATGTGCAAAATACAGATAGTGACGCAGATGAGTAATCATATTCAGAACGACATTTTCCAGAATTTCTGGCCTATATTGCACAATTAGTGGTACCTGAGAGAAAGACTTTGGGTATACAAATATTGAAATTTCCAGGATTTTTAAATGTTTGAATGAAATAAGAGGAAGAAATGTTTGAAGTCAGAATCATACTGGACTTTAAAATATATAGCTTAGCTTACCCATAGCATTTTATTTACTTATCAAACAAATATCTGTAGAGTGTCACACTGTTGTAGCTTCAGAGAAAGCAACATCGAGCCAGGCACAATGACCTCACAGAACTTAGTCTTTATGGGAGGTGTCATTAATCAAATAGCTCCATGTGAATAACTACAAACTGATGTATTATGAAGGCAAAATTCAGGAGTCTTGAGAGGGGACTTAGAGGAATCTGGTATGGCATAAAAAGGATGGGGGAATGGTAGTTGTCCAGCAGAAGTGACATGGTGGCTGAGACCTGAAGGATGAATTGGAGAGACCAGGTAAGGGGTTGAGGACAGGGGTGGGCAAGGCATTCCTAGGAGGAAGACAGGTCGGGTCTTTATCTCCACCTTAGGTTGAGTTGGAAAAAGTGAGGATGTAAGTGTGTAGCACAGTAACCCCAAATATGAGAGAGATTGCATATAATGCTTACCTGTTCCAAAGAAGTCACCTGAAGGTCCAACAGGAAAGACATTGGTTTATTAGAACTTATGGAAGGCATCAATGGTGGCCAGTTGGTGAAGAATCCAGACCTCGGGACATTACAGTGAGTTAATTATTCAATTATTAATTATTATAATCAAGTGAGTTAATTATTCAAATTGCCATACCATTTTTACAATTATATTGATTAAGAGTGATGCTTACCATTTACCCTGAAAATTGGAACAAGACAAGGCTAGCCACTCCCACCTCTCCTGTTCAACACTGTGTTAGAAGTCCTAACTAGAGCAATTAGACAAAAGAAGGAAATCAGGGGTATCCAAACAGGAAAAAAGGAAGTTAAGTTATCGCTCTTTGCTGATGATATGATCCTATACCTTGAAAATTCAAGAGAATCTGTCAAAAACCTCTTTGTACTGATAAAGGACTTTGGCAAAGTCTCAGGGTACAAAATAAATGTGCAAAAGACAGTTGCATTCTTATATACCAGCAACAAACAGAAAAAAGCACAATCCTATTCACAATAGCCACACACACACACAAAAATGAAATACCTTGGCATTTTCCTAACCAGAGAAGTGAAAGACCTTTACAATGAAAGCTACAAGACACTGCTCAAAGAAATCAAACAAGACACTAACAAATGGAAGAATATTCCAAGCTCATGGAAAGGAAGAATCAACATTGTTAAGATGTCCATTCTACCAAAGGCAATCTACAGATTCAACGCAATACCCGTTAATACTCCTCAGACCTGAAAACAATACAAATTTACATGGAAACATAAATGACTATGAATAGCCAAAACAATCTCCAGCAAAAGAAACAAACCAGTAGGTATTACTCTTCCAGACTCTCCTATAAGACTGCAATAATCCAAACAGCTTGGTATTGGTACAAGAACAGGCATATAGACCAATGAAACAGGACAGAGGTTCTGGAAGCAAAACCTGAATTTCTCAACCAACTCAACTTCAACAACCACTGGGGATAGGAGAACCTATCCAGTAAATGATGTTGGAAAACTGACTGACCACATGCAGAAGCTTGAAACAGGACCCCTACCTAGCACCATACACAAAAATCAACTCTAAAAGGATCAAAGACCTAAATGTAAAACCTCAAACTATATGAATCTTAGAAAACATAGGAGACATCTTTATGGGAATTGGAGTAGACAACCAATTTCTGATCAAAACCCTAGATATCTATGCCATAAGAAATAAGATAGACAAGTGGGACCTCATTAAACTGAAAAACTTCTGCAAAGCAAAAGAAACCATCAAGAGAATGGGGAGACAGCCCACAGAATCAGAAAATAATTGCCAAATGTTTATCTGGCCTAATGTCCAGGATCTACAAAGAACTCAAATGTGCTGGGGGTGGGGGGGAAACTATCCCATTAAAGAGTGGGCAAAAGACATGAATAAACACTTCTCAAAAGAAGACATATGGGTAGCCAACAGACGCATGAAAAAATGCTCAGCCTCACTAGTCATCAGAGAAATGCAAATCAAAACCACATTGAGATACCATCTAACCCCAGTAAGAAAAGTCATTATTAATAAAACAAAAAACAACAGATGCTGGTGAGAATGTGGAGAAAAGGGAATGATTCTATACTGCTGGTGGGAATGCAAACTAGTTCAAACTCTATGGAAAACAGAGTGGTGATTTCTAATCCCCCTACTGGAAATATACCCAGAGAAACTCAAATCATTCTGCGAAAAAGATACTTGCACATGCATGTCTATTGAAGCACTATTCACAATAGCAAAAACATGGAACCAACCATGCTGTCCTTCAAAACTGAATTGGATTAAAAAAAAATGTGTTACATATACATGATGGAATATTACGCAGCCATAAAGAAGGACAAACGTGGACTTCACAGCAACTTGAATGGATTTTAGAGTCTATAATACTTAGTGATCTATCACAGAAACAAAGAACTTAGTACCACATGTTCTCACTAATAAGCTGACCATGAACATTTACCATAGTACTATAAGAAAGGGATTGGCAGTAGCGGGACACTGCTGGGGGTGGGGGTAGGGGATGCACACAACATCAGTTAGGGTATCTGATATCAAACTAAGCGATGTGGGGATTAAAGGGAGAACCAAACTTTATCTGTACAATGACCACTTGTATACCTAATCCTAAATTGTACTCCACATCTTTGAAATAAAAAAAATTTTTTAAAAAGAATGATGCTTACATTGTATCCAGCTTAGCTGGATCACCTGTACCCATGACTCATTACTGGGAATATGCATACTCTTCAGAGACCAGTCTTGGCCAGAGGCCACTCCCTGAGTGAGGGGGAAGAAAGTCGTCAGGTTGGGGAGAAAGAATCTATGTCCAGACAACGCCATACAGAGTGGAAGTCATATCCTTAATTCTAAGTGTTTGGGGGAAACCATTGAGTCAGGTTAGGTAGCTGGGAGTGTTAGCACTGTATTTAAAATGTCATCCTGGTTTGAATGAGGAGAAATATTAAAAGGGAGCAGTGGGATATAGCAAAACTTTGCAAAGCTTGGGGTAAGACACAATTGTGCCAGGTATCTTCTTTTTGCCTCTGCAGATTCACTTGACCCTTTCCTGGGCCCTGGGAAGCAGAACTGGGCTTCCATCAATGGGTTCCTGTCCCCTCTGGTTTCAGTTTGAGTTTGGTCAAGGGGAAGCACCAATAGGACATAAGAGGAAGGGAAAAGAGTAAGGTCGGGGTATCTATCCCTCATCCCAAGTTGATGCAGGCAGACTGTGTCCCTTGTTTCCCTAACCCAAGGTCACTGCTTGGGATTCCAGCTTTGTAAACTGTCCATTTGCTAACCTCTAAACAAATTAGCCAATTTGAGTATGCCATCTGTGTCCTGCTAGGATCCTGTCCGTGATGGTGGCTTGAACTAAGATGGTGACTGTGGGGTTGGAGAGACATGAACTGTTCAGGAGAAAGTTAGGAGGATTCTGTGAATTCTGTTGACCAGTTGGCTCATATTGTCATTTTAAAAAATAAATAATGGATCTTATTTTGTCAGTTTAGGTGTCCTGGAAAACAGACATCAAGACAGAAGTGAAAAAGATTTTTTGGGGGGGGAAATTTCTTTGGATGGTGGGTGAGAGAGGTAGCAGGTATAGGCAGGGAGAGTTGAGACCTAGGATGGATGTCTGACCCTTAAGAAAGAAGGATAGGCAGGAAGGAGAATCATGTAAGAAGAGCCTCAGACTGCAGTGCAGCATCCAGGTAACAGGGAGGCATAGAGCCTCCCTATGAAAGGAGTCCCACATTGCATGCTCAGCTCTGGTGCTCCTGCCATGTGCTGTCATGGGCTGGGAGCAACCCAGGGCATACTGTGGCCTTCGAGTGACCCCTCCCATGGATTCCAAAGGCAGACTCTTCTTTTTTTTTTCACTTTTTTAAAATTATAAAGATGTAGGGTACAATTCAGAGTTAGGTATACAAACATTGATTATGCAGGTACCCTTGTTGATGAGGTATGCCCCTCCCTCCCCTA
>NW_007034552.1:31661-36631 GCF_000164805.1 Carlito syrichta
AAACATACATGTGCAGGTATCTTTTTTTGTAGAATGATTTGAGTTCCTCCGGGTATATTCTCAATAGGGGGATTGCTGGGTCATATGGAAGGTCAGTTTCTAGTTCTTTCAGAAATTGCCACACTATCTTCCAAAGAGATTGCACTAGTGTGCATTCCCACCAGCAGTGTAGAAGCGTTTCTTTTTCTCCGTATCCTTGCCAGCATCTGTTGTTGTTTGTTTTATTAATCATGGTCATTCTTACTAGGGTTAGGTGGTGTCTCAATGTGGTTTTGATTTGCATTTCTCCGATGATGAGTGAGGCTGAGCACTTTTTCATGTGTCTGTTGGCTGCTTGTATATCTTCTTCTGAGAAGTATCTATTCATGTCAAAGGCAGATTCTTGCAGCAGATTCTAGAACTTCAAAGGAGACCTGCAGCACACTGCCAAGACTACCTACTTCTTCAGCTGGACCTTGGGGGACTCCGCATCCCTGGAATGAACTCAGGAAGGGATGTACCTTTACATACCTATGAAAGGATACAAGCAAGGGCTTGTCCTGTAAAGATCAGTTTATGGAAGTGGTACCTCCAAATCTGTATTTGACTTTAAAATCCTGCCATACCTGATTGTAACTGGTAGAAGTTGGGTTGGCTCTCCCCTCAGTGCCACACCAGCTCATGGACTATCCTCATGGGCTGACATTGAAACAGGCTCAGAGGGGTTAAGTGACTCACCCCAAATCACGCAGCTCAAAAGGGATGGGATCGGAACTCAAATCAAAGTCTGTTTGATGATGAAGCCCATTCTCCCTACCTCCCTACTGTCCCCAGATAGATTCAAGACAGGAACATCAGAATCCAAGACAACCTCTCCACAGATTCCCAATATCACTCTCTTAACTTGTTTATCAACATGTTTTTTCTTGTCGTCTTTGAAAATGCACCTGACACTTGGTAGGACACAGTGAATGCTGCTTACTTCTCATTGGCTTGCTTCTCTTGCTTCCATTCCTCTGTCCTGTGGTTCCTTCCTCCATCATTCACCTCTGCAATCTTCATTCCTTTTCCCCCTCATCCTTCCTGTTCCTGCCTGTTTCTTTAACCCCCTCACCTCCATGCCTCCTCTCCTTCTGCCCTCTTCCTGGCTGGGCCATGCCCTTCAGACATCTCATTAAAGTAATTGTGGACCTGAATTCCTATTCCAATGCATCCATAATTATGCTCCACAGGAAACTCTGGAGGATTCAGAACAGACTCTTAATCTATTCCGCAGGAATCAAAATCAACTCCCAAGAAAGCAGTTTAATAGCCACAATTAACAGAATGCTGCTTGGCCATCCATGGGAGATGTCCCAGTCCAGCACTACCTACCTCCTGGCACTGGAGCTCAGAGACATCAAAGGTCCCCTCAAAGAGGAATAAGGCTTTAGGGTTTAATTTGGTTTTACTAGTTAATTAGCTGGATGAGAAGCTAGCTAGTGAATTTTGTGAAAAGGGTTCCCTTGTCCTTTCTCTTGCTGCCCTGGGCATGAGGACCCCACTCAGGCCTGGCAACTTTGGTCTGTTTCTCACCCCTGTGTGGAGGTTTTGTTCACCACCTCAGGTCTGGATTGTTTGTATATGTTGCAGCAGATTAGTGGCAAGACTGAAGAATCCCCTTTCTCTGTATCCACTTTCTCCCTACCAACATCAAGAAATCCTTCTCTCCTCTCCTTCTCCCATAAGATACTCACCACAAAGTTTCCCTTCATGGATGCCTGGAGCTGGTCTTACAAGAAAGCTCCAGCAAAGTGGGTAATCTAGCTGCTCAGACTATGGAGGGCTTTGACAAATGTGTGGATGCCGGCACTCTCTTTTCCCAAGACCCACCTGGAGGAGGGCTTGTTTAACCTTTTGGGCAGACTTCCCCAACCTGGAGTTCTATGCTAGTGGACTACTATTCTTGTAAAAACATATCTGTCTTTCTGGTGAGAATAGCTCATGTATAGTGTGGAACAATGTTCCTCACAATTAAGTATGCACCATCCCCTGGAGAGCTTGTTAAAGCAAGTTTCTGATGTAGTGGTGGGGCCTGAGAATTTGCCTTTCTAAAAAGTTGCCTGGTGATATTGATGATGCTGGATACAAGGTTTTGACCTTGCTATCTGGAGTATGTCCCCAGTACCAGCAACATGGTCATCACCTGGACACATGCTGGAAGCGCAGACTCTCAGACCTCACCCCAGAAATATTGAATCAGAATCTACATTTTAACAAGCTTCCCCAGGTGATTTGAGTGCACGGAAAAATGTGAGAAGCATGGGTTTAGAGGAATACTCTTGAAGTTCCATGTAAACAGAGAACTGGGAACAGGTGGAGAGACATCTCTGTTTCCAAACTTCCAGGGACATGACAAGAAACCAGTGTCCTCAGAAAGGCCCCCCAAGGCTGACTCAGCTGCCACCCTCCCTTCTCACATACACCACAGCCACCACCATGAGTAATTACCTAATTGCCAAGGCCTCAGCTCAGGAACAGATGTTTTCCTAGTGAATTTTGCTGGGGAGCAGACTCTGCCTGCCGATGTCAGGCTTACTGTTAGCACTTCTGTTCCCTCATGCATACTCACCTGCCTCACTACCCCAGGTCCACAGTTGCTTGTCAGTTCTCCTTGGGGAAGGAGGTGGGCAGCCATTATGCCTCTTGGCTTCCAGAATCTTGTTCCAGAATCTAATTAGAGACCAATAAGAACGTTTTGTTTTACTGTCATTCTGCAACGGTAATCATCGGGATTCAAAGTCATTACGCATTATAGACAAAATTAATCATTTATAATGTATGTTATTTCTCTGCACAGGGTTGAGAAGTCATCTTCTCTGGTAGTAAGAACACAAACATATCAATCAGCCTCTCCACCCTGAGCCACATAAGGTCCTCTTGTGTTCAATGCTCTGTCTCTAACAGAAGCACATGGACAAAATGAGGAAAAGCATAGGTGCACTCTAATTGTTAGAGACCCTTACCCTTAACTTTTAAGCAAGTTCCATCATGCCACTGTTGACAAGGTTTTGGTCTACATCTGTGTTGAATTTACTTTTTCTGTTAGAGGAAGTGAATAATAAGAACTAAACCTTAATGAGTTATATGTTATTTATTCAATATGATAGATAGTAACAATTTAGTACCATGTTCCAATCACTGTTCTAAGTGTTTTCTGTGTATTAACTCATTTACTACTCATAATACTCCTAGGAGCTACTATTATAATCACCCCCATTTTACTTGTAAAGAGACTAAAGCCTAGAGAGATTATGTAATGTGCACAAGGTCACACGGGTTAGTAAGCCATAGATCAGGATACTAATCAAGAATCTGCATGTTTAAGCATTATACCATAACCACCTTCCATGTTCTCAAAGTTTATTCATAGCTCTGTCAGGTAGGACTTGAATTCATAAATAAAGGATAAGGGGAAAGAGGCCTAGTTCTTGTCCTGAAATTTTTTCCCTCTATCACTCTGGTAACCTTTGTTCTTCCTGATCTTGCAGGCCAGCTTTATGCAGTTGAAGCTATTTTTATAGTCCAGGGAATTGCAGTAACTTCTGTCATGTTATCACAAGACCCAACTCTGAGGCTACAGATAAAGCACTGAAGAAGGCAGAATTTGTTTGATTTCTTTGCAGCCATCTCCTCCTCTCATCCATCCATGAATCTATTCAAGAAACATATGTTATATTTGTGCCACATTCTTGGTACAGGGTTGAAGAAGTCACTCTACGACCCTTCCAGGAACTCACGCTATGGTGATGTATGCCAATATGGCAACAATCAAATGCAAGGCAAATAAAGCAGGTGTTAGATGGAGGTGCAGGTGATGCTATAATACAGAGCAAAGCAAAGAGTAATGTATTAATCAAGGTGTGAGGTTCACTAGGGAGAAGACCAGACTTTGACCATCTCAATTCTCTAATCACCTATACCTCAGCAAGTGCTTGATAATCATTTGAGAGTCAAACTAGGAAGTCAGAGAAGGCTTCTACAAAGATTTAGCATCTCCACTGAGTCTCAAATAATGGCCAGAATTTTAATTTGTGGAGATGAGAGAAAGGATGTTTTTAGTTGGAGTAACAGCAGGAGTAAAGACAGGAAATCAGGAAAGTGAAAGAAACTTTAATAGAAAGAGTGAATTGACAGTTATTTTGATTAGCAAAGAAGTGATGCTTAGAGAATCCATTTTCAAACTACTACCAAAAAAGAAAACAAAAAGGAATTAATCACGGAGTTTAACCTTTTCGCTCTCTTGGAGTGTTTCTGAAACACTCGTCTTACAGCACGTTTACCTGTCACAGCCCATAGTGCACAGAAAGCCACCTTCTTGCCAAAAGCCTTGTGCGTTCCCATGATCTTCTGGCTGTCCCGGCCTGTCCTTGGAGGTCCTGAAACTTTCTCATTCCATACCCCAGTTCCTTCCTTTAAAAGGCTCCTGCCACCCCAGGTGTGGTGGCTCACGCCTGTAATCCTAGCATTTTGGGAGCCCAGGGGTTCAAGACCAGCCTGGGGAACTTGGTGAGACCTCGTCTTTACAATAAATTTAAAAAAATTTAGCTGGGCCTGGTGGCACACACCTGTGGTTTCAGCTACTTGGAAAGCAGAGGCAGAAGGATGGCATGAGCCCAGCAGGTTGAGGCTGTGGTGGCCAGGAGGGTGCCACTGCACTCCAGCCTGGGCTCCATGAGACACCGACTCAAAAAAAAAAAAAAAAGGGCTCGTGCCCTACCCTATCACCTTACCCAGTCTAGAGGAGCTAGACTGAAGCTGAGGTCCTAAACTGATCCAGGTGAATCAGTTGATAAAGGATGCCCCCACTCACGTCTGTGGCTCATTCATTGAGGTGGGTAGGCGGTAGGGCATACTGTCAAAATCAGGACTAGGGGCTGCCTCTTAACTCTACCACCCTTCCATTCTCTGCATTTTTCTTTCCAGAAGACACGGCAGGGGGCAGGGGGCAG
>NW_007034552.1:36960-139837 GCF_000164805.1 Carlito syrichta
TATTGGGATAAACATAATAGACTAACAAAAAGCAATTTCTTAGAAGGAAACTTTTGAATACTCACTTTTCAATATTACACCAACTTTCCCAAAGATGCAAATCCTGGACATGCTTATTCAAACCGTTGAGTCCCAGCGTCTCCACCAAGACTTTCTGAAACATAACTGCCAGGGACGCGCCCTGAAACCTGAGGACTTATATGCACTTCTGGAAGTTCTTAATAACAGGGAAATTGGGCAAGCACAGAGGATAATATACACATTCTTTCTGTCAAGAGGATGGCCTTCTTTTTCCAATCAAGGAGGCTGCTAGAGGTGGAAAGCCTCCTTCTCCGCTGATGCTGTGTGTGTGGCCCAAAAATGAAACTCCAGCTTCCTTTTGCTGCTGTCGGCTTCTACAGGTCAGGAATTGACTGGAGGGGTTGGGCACTAGCTATTGATTGAGCACAAGAGAGCCAATGAGAAACTAGAGGAGCAGCTACTCACCCAGAGTGCTTTGGAGCAGGGGTGGGACTTAGTCTTCACAGCCTACAATGTCTGTTGGTAGTTGGGAAGTGGATAGTGCAAACTGAGATGGTTCTAACATCTGTTGAAGGTTGCCTGGGTTGGAATGAGGATGGTAGCATAAAGCTGCTTTTCTCTTTCTTTCAAAAGCAAAATAGTTCTGAAAGAGGGTGTGGAAGGAAGCATGGGATAGCAGTCTCTGGAAGCTTAGCCTTGCTGTATTTTCTTATTTGAGTTTTCTGTTCTTTGCTTGTGTAGTAGGACACAGTCCACAAAGCAGCCTTCTCCTTGCCTCATATAAATGATATGCAGTGTCTTAGGCTTCCAACTGGCCGATTCCTTATTAGGGATTACTGGAATCCCATGTTCTTGCTCACTTCCTGCATCCCTTCTTCTGCTTACTTCCTTATGTCTCAACTGGAGAAAAGAAAGCCTAAAAGTCTCTCATAGCAGCTAAAGGAAAGGTAGACTTTTCTGCGCTTGGGAAATCTATCCTTTCTCCCAGGAATGACCTTCTCTAGGAGTAGGTTGCTCTAGGAACTAGGCCTTACGTGTGTTGGGGGTGAGGAGACTAGTTCTGCAAAACTTCTTTCAACTGTAAGCTTTCCTAGCTAATATGAGAGTTTGTAAAGATGAGGGCCTGCACTGGAGCATATGGATCTGAGATGACTAGCTTTCTCCCACTTGCAGAAGTCAAACACTCAAAAGGGCAACTTTTTGTTGGCCCTTTCATAGGATGGAAAATGATGAAACTTTACTGCCTCTGTTAGAGTCCCTTTACTTTGAGCAAACCTGTGGCCTGGCTTCTGTGACCAGGTCTTAAAGATAGTGGCCTTTTTTTTGCTTGCTTCTCTCTTGATCCCTTCCAATTTCCAATATTATCCTTCAGGGACAAGCTGCTACAGAATTACTCTGAAAAAATGTCCTGAAATCTTGTCCCTGTATTACTCTGGTGATGGTAAGAAAATGGGAACAGTTGTGCCATTGAAAAAGCCAGACGGAAACACGAATTTGAATCTGGCAAAATATCTTAAAGCAAACCTGGAGATCCACATGTCTCTCTCCTCCAGCTGAAGAGAATGAATATCAATGTGGATCGAACTGGGACAGCAGATGGTGTAGTATCACCCTTGACAATGAAGGTTTTCTCATTTGGGTGTTCTACTCAAATCCTCTTCCTCAAGGTTCATTCCAGAGGAGGGCTTAAGAGCTGGACTACCAGAATTTCTCTAATAGAATCACAGCTAAACAGCTTCTTGGAAGCTCCCTGCTGACCTAGGTTTGAATGTCTTACACTCATCTCCCTCCACCTGAAGAAGGAGTAGCTTGGGAAGTCCATACCACAGCTGTGACTACTGCATCTACAGTATTGTACTGATGAACTTGGCCAGTCACCATCCTCTACCTGAATGAGCATTCTCTAGTCAAGAGCTATGAGTAGTTGCTTTCCCTGGCAACTCCCAGGAACAGGTTTCTGAGTACAGGCTCAATGCAGTATGGTAGTAGAGACAAATTCAGGTTCAGCAGGGGCTAGGGAGCGTAGCTAGCCTGGAAAGGGCTGATATACAACTCAAACAGGCTGAGAAAAGCTCTGGGAAAGCAAACAAAGCCTAAATGTGCCCAAGGGAACTCTGGGTAGTTGACGAGCAACTGACTACTTGTGACTGACATGAGAAGCAGGAAAGCCAGGGATCTTCAGGGAGCTCAAACTGCTGAACTGGGAAACTGAGTTGGAAGGGCTGGCCTCAAGATGGTATCTGCCCAAGATGAGCCAGTTCTGGGCCAAAAAGGTAATAGCTTAAAAATCCCAAAGTATCCCATCTGAAGGCCACTTTAAGTACTTTATAAAACATTTACTTCTGTTCAAATTGAAGAGGGTGGCATTGGCGTCTGTGTTCAGGACTAGATCTACTCTTGCAGTGGAACCACTGTTGATCAGGACATTAATCTATTCCTTCATATGGAAACGTACTTCCATGGCAGTGCAGTCCTGTATAATGTCCTGTAACAGTGGTTGGGGATGTAGACTTGAGTTTCTTATGCTATTACTATGTGGACTTGGGCACGTTGCTTAACCTGAGGTTTTTTGATGATCACATGAGACTGGATATAGAACAGCAACTATCACTTAGTATAACCTCAGTAAATGTTAGATGCCAGTGGAGTACTTCACTCTCCCTCAGGGCTCATATGGTTCTGTGTCACAAGTTCTTGTCTTATTTGGCACCCATACTTTTCCTGCAGCACAGAGATCCTGCTGTTCATTGGTAAAAAACATAATTTGGGCCTTAGTGCCTTATACCTCCTTGTAGCCTGACAAGCTCTCTAAACCCAGCCAGAGTACCACCTCATTTATGTTTGCTTTCCTCTCACCTTCCTAGACAGACTTTGCATGTAGGTGTGTATGAACCCGTTCTTGTCCTGAACGGTTTCTTCAAATGTCATATCTTAAGGGATAAACAGATGCCTTTTCAGGATTCAAAGTATGGTTGGTGATAAGTAATCTTGCAAGGTCAAAACTGAGCCAGTAATCCAGAAAAGTTCACTCAAAACTATACTGGCTGCCTTGATGAAGGACTATATTGGGAGAATGGATAGAATCCAGACTTTTGTGGCTTGAGGAATGTTTACCCATTTGTTATAGTCTATGGGTTCCGCTTGCTGCATCTTAAACTCTTGGCCTCACAGTTAGATAGCCATAGTTATAACATATCCTATGATTAAAGGCCATGAAAATACTCAAACATTCATACAGCCTTCCAGCTCTAACATTTAACTTAGCAACAAGTGTCTAGGGACAGGCAAGGGGCAGGATGATGGGCAAGTGGCAGTGACTTAAACCTAGGGTCCAGTATGTACCTAAAGTCTTACTAGTCTGAGCATATTCTTGGGCCCAGGAGCCACATGGCATGAATATGGAACATTCAGCTGAGTGACATCAGATTTTGCCAAGTCACAAGTCTGAAGTTCACATACTCAGGAATTATAGTCGTGAAAGGAGTCCCAGCCTGCTCACCTGGTAGCCAGATTGAAATGTGTTGAGTACATAAGCAAACATTTGAGCGTCAGTTCTAGACTGCAGTTGTTGCTGATCATAAGCTAGTTAATCATTTGTTTGAGCTTTCTGCATCTTACTGTATTTGCACCAGGAGAACTTCTGAGTTGTCAGGCAGATGGCTCCAGAACTACAGAACCCAAATCCTGGGTTTTCTACAGGGATCTGCTCATAATAAAGCTTGGCTTCTGGGTTTTCCCTAGTAGTCTCTCAGTGTGTTGGGTCAGGGACCCAAAGACTGAGGTCACAGAGTTCAGAACCAGATGTAGCTTTGGTCTGGATTCTGCCACTTGTTTCTTGTCTTGGATGACCTACTTAAGCTGATAATTTAATCTGTTAAAATGAGTAAGCTAAAGTGTCTCTGGGCATGAGACTTCAGTGGTGACTAGAGAGCTGGGCACACTGTCAGTTTTGTAAGTAATTAATGATTGACTGACAGCCCTTTACCCCATCCTCTGCCTTGGTCACTTGGTTTCAGTTTCAGATACGGTGTTTTGAGAAAGGTTCCTATCCTCTTAATAGCCCCCTTTCCTGAGTATAATCTGTTCTCAGGTCTTAGCAGCATCTCCCTTTTTTAGATTGGTTCCTGGTGTCTCACTCTTTGTCACTAAGTCCTGTAGCCTTAGACATATCCTACAATGAATGAGTGTAACAGTGGGGAAAGGGATTCAAGTGGAGGTCTTTGTCTGTAGGGGCTCCCACTCCTTAGCCCAGAGTTGACTTGTCATGGTCTATGTGTTCTTTTTTCTTTTTTTTTTTTGAGTTGGAGTCTCACTCTGTCTCCCTGACTGGAGTGCAGTGGCCGCTCCTGGCCACCGCAGCCTCGACCTGCTGGGCTCCGGCGATCCTTCCACCTCAGCCTTCCAAGTAGCCAGAATTACAGGCATGCGCTACCACGCCCAGCTGATTTTTTGATTTATTGTAGAGATGAGGTCTCGCTACCCAGATGGGTCTCGAACCCGCGGGCTCAGGCAATCCACTCACCTCAGTCTCAAAAAGGCGCGGGATTACAGGCTGAGCCACTGAGCCTGGCTGGTCTATGTGTTCTACAGAGATGGCCTAGTCTCAACACTTTTGACTCTCACTCTTCTCTTTCTAGTCTATCAGGTTCTCTTCATGGGCCCTGAGGTAGGGTTTGGACTGGCTCATACCATGTCTATTCTGGCCTTTCCCAAAATGGCAGAACCATGATAGCCCAAGCTCTAGATGACTTATACTGTGGGGATTTTCATGAAAGCCTCCATCTAAGAGGCAGCCTAGGGTTGGAAGGGACCTTTTCTGTTGTACTTTTCTCTGTTTTCCATAAGAAATCTGAGGTGAGGGCAAACCCTGCTCTGTCCCATTGGACTCTGTTTCATAATTGGTCTATTGTCAGTTCATGATTCTACGTAATGCTCTGGGATATACCAGTATGACCTTAGTGGAAGCTTTGCAGACAGGGCTGATTGATGCTTGTCCTAACCACTTTCCAAGAGACCAAGTTTCTCCTCCTAGATGTGACAACTATTCCTGAGCTAGCTTTTTTCAGATCCCCAATCCCATGTACCTCTAGACTTGATAAGGACAGTCATAATCAGGATAAAACTATGAACAAATGGTTTCTGCTTTTACTTTATCTCTCAAGATGAGAACCCGCCAGACGCGGTGGCTCATGCCTGTAATACTAACACTTTAGGAGGTGGAGGTGAGAGGATTGCCTGAGTCCAGGGGTTCGAGACCAGCCTGGGTAACTTGGTAAGAATTTATCTCTACAATAAATTAAAAAAAAAATACTAACTGGGCATGGTGGCACATGCCTGTAGTTCCAGCTACTTGGAAGACTGAGGTGGAAGGATCACCTGAGCCCAGCAGGCCGTGAGTGTGCCACTGCACTCCAGTCTGGGTGGCAGAGTGAGACTCCTACTCAAAAGAAAAAAAAAGAGAACACAAGAGAAATTTGAGATCCTACAAGATATTCCCATATTCATAATTTCAGAACAAACTAAGTTTCCTACCTCAATTTTTAAATATCAATATCAAACTTAAACACAGGTTTCTTGCCATCCTTTTTTTCTAGAAAAGAAGCATGTTGTATTAGGGATGTTGCTGACTTTCTGCCCATTTTAACTTTGACCTTGTAAATTAAAAGCTTGTTTTATATCAGACTTCCAGTGACTTTCCTTATAGGTGAGATAATTCCACTTGTTTAGGAAGGCCTTTCTTCAATCACAAAATGAAACATAGACAATTTTAAAAATATAAATAGTAAATATGCACCTTAACTATAAAAGGAATCCAATTTCTAAGTAAGAGTCTTAACGACTCATTGGATTGTCAACCATTCCTTACTGACTTGAAATGCTTTTATTCTAAACTAACCTAACTGAACTTCTACTTTGTGTTCCAACACATAAAGAGCTCATGAGTTGACGTTCCTGACTCTACCGCAAGAAAGTCAAACAAACTGAAAAAAATCAACCACTCTTCCTGGATCCACTGAAGGACTTGATTATAAGGAAAACCTCTGCCCTGAAAACTGGAGCGAGAACCGACAGAAGAAAAAGCCATGGCTGAAGCCAGCAACCAACCAGTAAGAACATATAAAGTATAACTGGCATTGCTGGAGACTGAGTATGAACTAGCTTGCATTACAAACTCCAGGGGGACCCAGTTTTGAGGAGCATCCCACATGTTCGTAAGTTTTACCTCCCAGTTGGAGGCTGAGGATAAGGGAAGGAGCCAGCCCAACAGGGAAGAACCTCCTGGAGATCTACCTTGCCTCGCAAGGAAGTTAAGAAAACCCAAGCTTTGTAGGAAAGGGGGCTAGGAAAGTAGTGTGTCTCAACTTGAGGGTCTATGATTCTTATCTGGCCTTGTTCTATACCAACATTGCATAGGGCTGGGTGGGATGGGGAATGATATTTGTGAGGAGCACTACAGGAATGTGTCTACTCTAAGAGTTCTTGTAAATCTTGAAGTGTGTTTCCATCAGTAGGGTTTTTTTCCTCTTGTGCTTTGGGCTATTTGTCCTTTTTCTTGTCTCCAACCAAGTGATTGTCTATATTCTCTCCTGCCTTGTCACATGTGGAAAGCAGAGCTGAAGTTCTTCAGATCTTCCCAAGTGCAGTTGCCTTGTATTGCCAGAGTAATCTCTCAGATTCCTACTAACCTTTCTTACATTTAGATAAGGCATAAGTCTTCAGAGTCACTAGAAAAGTCAGAGCTCTTCAGGACCCAATTCTCCCTTCTGGCTCACAACTTAAAGTACTTTAAGTCCATTGCAAGTTGTATATTACCATTACCTGACCTAATCACTTATATAGACTTGAGTCCTTCAGGGAAGAGACAGGGTCTTTTAAAACCAGCCCATTGATACGTTGCCAACAGGTAAATTCTTACTCTGATTCATTTGTTTTAAGAATGAAATTTTGCTGGTTCCTACCATAGATGTTCTCAAACTTGCTGATTGGACAGTTTACTACAAAGGAGTTTTTTTTGGAAGGGGGGGATTCAATATAAGAGTGAGATTTTTCCATCCTGCCCAGTTTGCCTAAGTCAGATTTGAGTGTTATTTGTTTAATAGGTGAATATGGTGGGGAAGGAGAGGACACTGACAAGCAGCTCACTATCCTAGAATGAACTTGTATTTAACTCTTGAATAGATCTTGAACACATCTCCTGTTCCTAAGCTGCCACCCCAAGTCTTTTTAGACCTTCATTTGATACTCAGTGAGTCCCTTTTCCTGGGCAGAGATGCTTCATACCATTACCTGGGCAAGACTTGAAAATCAGCGAGCTAACAGACTGAGGAGCTAAAAAGATTCACTGTTTGCCTGTCTAGTGACATCTCAAAGACAGGCCTGTCATGGTGCCATATATCCCTCATAACTTGAAGGAGGAACTGAAGATTTTGGAACAAAGCAAAGGATCTTAAAGGTGATATGACTGCTTCCCTTTTTTTCCTAACAGTGAAAGACTTAATTATTAGGATGCCATGCAAAGACAAAACAGGCCCAATGCCAAACCCATCTTTAAGCTTTCATCAATAAAGGGTTTATCTTGTGAGCCTAAGGCATGGAGAGTTAAAAAAATTACTCTCTAGGGTCATATTTCTCAGCTTCTAAGACTTCTCTAAAAGAAACTAGGATAATCCTGGTCTGTCTTCATGTATAAACTTCTCTTGAAGGCTCCGTGGTAGCTCATGCTTGGTTTAATTGAAGTAAGGGTGCTGGAGACCTTGACTTATGCTCCTCAGAATCTGACAGATCTCTTGGACCATAATTTCTTCTTACATTACTTATTGACTTGATTCTTGCCTTCCTCTGGAGAAGAATCTTTTTAGCACACAGGAATAGATGTATTCCTTAGTTCACAGCACACTCAATCTATGCAAGGCTTTTGTGTGATTTATTTCTCTTTAACTCCATTTCCTCACCACAGCAAACTATTCTAATCTGTATATTTTCATGTAAAATTTAATACAGAATGCATAGTTAATTGCACAAGTAGATTTGTGTTATAGACCTTGTTTAGTGTTGCACACTTCTCGACTTATGTTCTCCTTGAGTCATGAACACCTAGGTTGATTCCTACTACCACAGGTAATGCAATAATGAACTTGAACAAAGAGACTTTCTCAGGCAATTATAGTATCCTTATGGAAAGACCAAGCTTTTCTCACTTCCAGACTTCAATCTCTTAAGCATCACTATTGCCCAAGGATCTTACGTGCACATACTTACAAGGATAGGCTCTGCATGCCCTCGTTGGCTGAGAGCATCCAGCATTAAGAAGTAAGGTAATCTAAGATTAGACATGAGAATTGTGACTACCTTTGAGAAAACTACCTTTGGGTGTGCCCCCCACCCCCAGAACTGGGAATTCCTGTTTTCTGTGCTGTATATATATTTCATACTCAACTGGAAAAACTTCATTCTGACAATACCTCCTAGTTTAATTAGCCACCCACACCTTTTACATAACAATATAGAAATGAAGATATAGGTGGTATAATTAAGAGGCAAATGTTCACAGTGACTGGCACAAGTATGACAAAATCTCCTGCTGGGGTAAGTTTCTAAGTGGGCAGATTAATGGCATTTGCACGTGGCAGGAACTGTCCAGGCCTGCTTGGAAGTAGAGTCCCTCCTCTAGGAGGAACTTCATGTGGATCAAACTTTCCCTGACTTACCATAGTGGGAGACATTAGTTGCTGAAGACTCAGTTGTTCACTTTTTAAGGAGTGGTTATAAACTGGAAGTACAGTAGACAAAAGAATTAAAGGACCTTCTATCTTGGCTATATAACCTTAGACCTTGGTTACTAAACTCACAATGAAGGTCAGGCTTGTTGGCACAGTCTAGCTCCTACAGCTATAAAAGTAACTAGGTACTGCCAGCCAGGTTGGAACAAGATTCAGGTAGTTACGGGATTAAAAGAATGATATAAACAGTTTAGTCAAGGGAAATATCCTCCAAAGGAATAGTACCAGGTACTGGCAGAGGCAAGACAAAACTAAGTAGGAAAGTAAATCAGATTAGAAACCCAGGAGCTGGGGAAAAGATTGGGATAAATGTCTCAGTAGAAGCTGTAATTCACAAGGGAATCAGAGGTGCCCCTTACCATGGCACTACAGTGTGGCGATGGGTTAAAAGGATCCTAAATGAGGAAGTGTAGAATATGCACTAGTAGGAAACCTTTAGATCAACAAAACTAACATTTCGCTAAAAATGTCTTGAGGTAAAGTTCAGACCCATTTCCCTCTCGGAGGAAGGGGGCCCTACTCCATTAGCCCTGGGCTGCTGAGAAGTTAAGTCTGGACAGAAGTGACCCAGGGTTCTCCTTACCATCTACTTGTCTGCATACCTTGCTTTTTCTTGGCTAGACTTACTGTCTGCTGATCTGAGCTTCTACTTTTTAGCTTCTCACCATCTATCTTCCTCTGACTACTTGCTGTTGGCTAATGTATCTGATGAACAAAGAGAGCACTTAATTAATGTTACTTTTACTTTCTAGTCTCAAACTTAATGGTAACCTAAAGATGGATTTTGAGACTTCTCTATGGGGAAATAGATTCCTTGAAACTGGCTGTATCTAGAATATACTTTTTGGGTTTTTTAGGACAATTGTTTTCCTGAGCTTCCTCAAATGAATATGCCTTGGACTTGGTCTTTGCCATGCTTCCTTAAAGCTGCTCAAGCTCCAAGAAGCCCAACCCTCTGAGAACCCTTTTGAAATCTTATTGCAACATCACCCTGAAGGCATGCTCAGTCCTCTGCAGAGGTACATATGCATGTCTAATGGGTGCTCACCTGTCCTCCATAAGTAATTTAGCAGATATAGATTAAGATGTTCTATGAATAAAAGTTATGACTGAAACTTTCAAATAAATTAATTTTGTGGGGGGGAAGGATTGACTATTGCTACAATATATTCAAAGGCTTGAATTGCATAGGAGTTGGATAACTGTGAGCTATTAATGCCTACTCATGCTTACACTTGAGGTTCTGCACAGAATTATGTAAAGGGAAAGTTCATATGCGATTAAACAGAATATTTATCAGCTGCTTGGTCATGCAAGATTCCAAAATGCTTAATGGCAGTCAACGAAATTCTGAAGTGTAGGTTACTAATGAGATGGCAGTGTGTGAGGGGAAGTTCAAAGGCTTGAACATTCCATGTTGAAAAGGGCCACTAGAAAGTTAGTAGCTCACAGAGATAGAAAAAAAAATGTTTTGCTACCCTCACAACTCAATACTTCTTTTTTAAAATTCTAATTTATTGTAGAGATGTGGGGTACAGTGAGGATTAACTACATAAGTAGGTTGCGTGCGGGTGAAGTTTGGGCTACAACTCAACACTTCTGATACCAGATGTATGTGGGGTGTTTGTACACACACCAAGCAATTCTCCATCAGACACCAGCTGAGCGTTCTCTAATTCAGTTCAATTTTGATATTATCTATCCAGAGATAGAACCAGATCCCACAGGTTAAGGATGCAGTTCCCTAATACTGCCTCACTTCAGATGTTAACTGCATGCCACCTATACTTCTGACTAACCAGCCATAAATTGGAGTTCCACTACACCCCACTCAGGTTCAATTTTCTAGAACAGCTCTCAAAACTTGAACACTTTACTTTTACCATGAAGATGGGTAAAGCAACCAGAGGTGGGGAAAAGCACTATCTTGAAATGAGAAAAATGAAAAACAGCTATCTTCCTGACAAAATGATAGAAGCCAAAAGACAAGAGAATGGGCATATTTAATGTGCTGAGAAAAGGTAATTTCCAACCTAAAACTTATTTTCATTTTTTTCTTTTAACTTCAGAGGGTACATAGGCAGGTTAGTTACATAGGTGTATTACATGGTGGGGTGAGGTTGGGTTTCTATTGAACTCATCACCCAAATAATGAGCATGGTACCCAATAGGTAGTTTCACAACCCTCCCCCCTTTAAGAGTGCCCAGTGTTTTCTCACATCTTTATGTTTGTGTGTACCTAGTGTTTAGCTCCTGCTTATAAGTGAAAACATGCAGAATTTGCTCTTTATGTATCCATTCACTTAGAGTAATGGTCTCCAGCTGCATCCACCTGCTACAAAGGACATGAAATTATTGTTGTTCTTTATGGCTATGTAGTATTGTGGTCTAGATACCACATTTTCTTTATCCAGTTCATCATTGATGGGCACCTAGGTTGGTTCCATGTCTTTGCTATTATGAATATTGATAAACATATGAGTGTAGATGTATTTTTAGTAGAACAATTTTGTGTTCCTTTTGGGTATATACCTAGTAATAGGATTGCTGGATGAGTGGTAATTCTATCTTTAGTTCTTGGAGAAATCTCCAAACTGCTCTCCACAGGGGCTGAAATAGTTTACATTCCTACCAGTGTATGAGTGTTCCCTTTTCTCCAAAACCTTGCTAACATCGGTTGGGGATTTTTTGCTTATTAATAATATCCATTCTGACTGGTGTGAGATGGTATCTCATTGTGGTTTTGATTTGCATTTCTCTGATTCGTAGTGTTGAATACTTCATGCTTGGCTACTTGGATGTCTTTTGAGAAGTGTCTGTCCATGTCCTTTTCCTGGTTTTAATAGGGTTATTTGCCTTTTTTCCTGTTGATTCATCTGCATTCCTTATCAATCCTGAATATTCTTTGGATGCATAGTTTGAAAATATCTGTGTATTCTGGTGGTTTCTGTGTACTCCAATGGTTTCTGTGTACTCCGATGGTTTCTGTGTACTTTGATGGTTTCTGTGTATTATGATAGTATATTTTGCTGTGAAGAAGCTCTTTAGTTTAATTAGGTCCCACTTGTCAATTTTAGTTTCTGCTGCATTTGCTCTTGAAGACTTGGTCATAAATTTGTTGCCTAGGCCAATGTTGTCTTTCCCCAGAGTTTATTTTTGTTAAGGATGTTGAAGATAAGTTGGTGAGCAGTTTTATTTCTGTGTTCTGTTATGTTCTATATATCTATTTTGGTACTAGTACCGTGCTGTTTTGGTTACTATAGCCTTGTATTGAAGTTTAAAGTCAGTAATGTGATGCCTCTGGCTTTGTTCTGTTTGCTTAGTATTACTTTGGCTATTTGGATTACTTTTTCCATATGAACTTAAGAATTGTTTTTTTGAATGCTGGCAAAGAAATGATGCTGTATTTTGTTAAAGATTTTTGTGTCTGTTCATCAGGGATATCTGCCTGTAGTTTTCTATGTTGTGTTGTGTCTTTGCCAGATTTTGGTATCAGGATGATATTGGCCTTGTAGAATAAGTGAGGGAGGAATCCCTCCTCCTGTGTGTGTGTGTGTTTGGAATAGTTTCAGTAGGACTGATACCAATTCTTCCTTGTACATCTGATACAATTTAGCTGTGCATCCATCTGGTCCAGGGCTGTTTTTAGTTACCAGGGTTTTAATTACTGATTCAGTTTCATGACTCTTTACTGATCCAATTTTGTTATTGGTCTGTTCAGGGTTTGGATTTCTTGCTTCAGTGTTGGAAGGTTTTATGTTTCCAGGAACTTATCAATATCCTCTAGACTTTCTAGTTTACACATATAGAAATGCTCATAGTAATCTCTAATCTTTCTGTATTTCTGTGGGATTGGTTGCACTATCACCTTTTTCTGATTGTACTTAGGTGGATCTTCTCTCTTTTGTTAATCTGGTAAGTGGTTTATCCGCTTTTCAAAGAACAAATTTTTCACTGCTCTTTTGTATTTTTTGGTTTTTTTTTTTCAATTTCATTTATTTATGTTCTGATCTTGGTTATTTTCCTTCTGTTAGCTTTGGGTTTTGTTTTTCTAGCTCCTTTGGGTGAAAAATTAGGTTGTTCAAGATCCACCTTCCTGATGTGGGTGCTTAGTCCTATAAACTTTCCTCTAAACAATGCTTTTGTGGCATTTCAGAGGTTTGGGTATGTTGTCTCTTTTTGTGTCAAAAACTGTATTTCTGCCTTGATTTGTTGTCTACCCTAAAGTCAATCAGGAGCAAGTTTAATTTCCATATATTTGTGAGGTTTTGAGGATTCCTCTTGGTGTTCTATTTTTTACTGTGGACAGAAGATGCTTGGTATGATTTCAATTTTTTTTAATATAAGACTTTATGACCGAGTATATGGCTGATGTCTTAGAATATGTTCCATGTGCAGATGAGAAGAATGTGTATTCTGTGGTTGCTGAGTCATATATTCTACAAATGTCTATTAGGTTCAATTAGTCAAATGTTGAATTTAAGTCCAGAATTTGATTTCTGCCTTTATCTGACTAAAGCTGTTAGTGGGGTGCTGAAATCCCCTACTATTGTATGACTGTCTTTTCTTAGCTCTAGTAGTAATTGTCTTATAAATTTGGGTGCTCCAGTGTTGGATGCATATATATTTAGGATAGTTAAAACTTCTTGTTGGATCGAACCCTTTTTGATTATGTAATGTCCTTTGTTGTCCTTTTGCTGTTGTTGGTTTAAAGACTATTTTGTTTGATGCAAGAGTGGCAACTCCTGCTCTTTTTTATTTTCCATTTGCATGGTAGATCCTTTTATATCCCTTTATCTTGAGTCTGTGAGTGTCATTAGAAGTAAGATATGGGATTCCTGGAGACAGTAGAAGGATGGGTCTTTTTTCTATCCAGTTTACCACTCTGTCTTTTAAGTGGGACGTTTGGGTTGTTGGCATTCAGGATTACTCTCAATATAAGGGATTTTGTTCTCTTCTTAGTGTTAGTCATTTTGTAGTCTCAATTTTGTGCTTGCTTTATAGAGTCTGTGGGCTTTGTACTTACATGTGCTTTAGTGTTAGGAAGTATCATACTTTTGTGTCCATGTTTAGAATTCCTCTGAGCATCCCTTATAAGGCTGCTCTGATGGTGACAAATTCCCTCTCCAATTGCTTGTCTGGAAAATATTTTACTCCTCCTTCATTTATGAAGCTTAGTTTGGTAAGGTAAGAAATTCTTAGCAGGCAGTTCTTTTAAGAATGATAAAAATGGGTCCTTAATCTCTTCTGGCTTGTAAGGTTTCTACTGAGAGGTTCACTGTTAGTCTGATGGGTTTCTCTTGGTAGGTGGTGTGAGCCTCTTCCCTAGCTCCTCTTAAGATTTCTTTTGCATTAACCTTGGGTAGTCCAACTATGTACCTTGGGAATGATTGTCTCATATAGTATCTTGGGAGTTCTGAATATCTTATATCTGCATGTTTAACTCTTTAATGAGATGAGGGAAGTTTCCTTGGATTGTATCCTCAATTACTTTTCCAGGGTGTTTCCATTCTCTTCTCTCTCAGGAATGTCAATTAGCCATAGTTTGGTCTCATTACAAAATCCCATATTTCTTGACGCCTTTGTTCATTTTTTCTTTATTTTTGTTTGAATGGGTTGATTCAAAGTATCAGTCTTCAACTCTGAAATTCTGCTGCTTGGTCTAATCTGTTAAGGCTTGCAGCTGTATATTCTTCAAAAATAAAGGCGAAGATAGTTTCAGACAAACTGAGAATTAATCTCCAGAAAACATGCACTAAAAGAAAAAAAAAGATTCTTTGGACAGAGAAAGAAACGATCCAGGAGGGAATCACGAACTTAAAAAAGAAAGAGAAAAACAAAGTGAATATATAGATAAATATAAATACATGTTGACTGATATTAACAGTATAAACAATAGTAATATAGTAAAAAAGCAATAGTAATAGTAATTAACAGTATAAACAATAGTAACAGTTTTGAGCATGGGGAATTAAAATATGACAGCAAAATTGCAAAATAAAAGAGGGTCAATAGAATTAATGTTCCACATTTTGAGCATAATCAAGGAAGTGAGAAGGTAATTTGTTTCAGATGTTAATATATCAATAAGTGATTTATTAATCTCTAGGGTAACAACTATAATAAGTTCAAGAAAATAATGAATGCAATGATTCCAAAGAAAGCAAGAAAGGAGAAAATGTAGAACAAATGGGTCAAGTAGAAAGGCCAGCCAGAGGACACAAACACAAAGCAGTAATTACATTAAATATAAATGGGCAAATTATCAAAATAACAAATTATCAGACTGAACATAAAGACAAAACTTAACTAAACTTTCTTAAAACCGACAACTTTAAGCATAAGGGTACATAATTGGATATAAAAAGTAAAATGATGGGAGAAGACATGCTCTGCAAACTCTAACCAAAAAAGCTGGTGTAGCCATACTAATACCACAGTAGACTTTAATTTTTTTTTTTGAGTTGGAGTCTCACTCTGTTGCCCAGGCTGGAGTGCAGTGGCATGCTCCCAGCCACAGCAGACTCAACCTGCTGGGCTTAGGCAATTCTTCTGCCTCAGCATTCCAAGGAGCCGGAACTACAGGCATGTGCTACCATGCCTGGCTAATTTTTTGATTTATTGTAGAGACTAGGTCTCACCCTGTTGCTCAGGCTGGTCTCGAACCTGCAGACTCAGGCAATCCTCTCGCCACAGCCTCCCAAAGTGCTGGGATTATAGGCTTGAGCCACCACGCCCGGTCTCAGAGTAGACTTTAAAACACTGCTGAAACTACATTTCATAACGAAAAGAATCAATCCAAGGAAGGTATCACACTGTTCTAAAAGTGAATGCACTCACAAACCTACTTTCAAAATATACAAGAGGTAAACACAAGGAGAATTAGAAATAGAAAACAATAGAGTGAAAGACTTCATCAGGCTCTTCTAAATTTAACGTGATGGTTAACCTTTAAGAATTTTTTCTTTTTTTTTTTGAGTTGGAGTCTCACTCTGTCGCCCAGACTAGAGTGCAGTGGCCGCTCCCGGCCACTGCAGCTTCGACCAGCTGGGCTCCGGCAATCCTTCCACCTCAGCCTTCCAAGTAGCCGGAATTACAGGCATGCACTATCACGCCCGGCTGATTTTTTGATTTATTGTAGAGATGAGGTCTTGCTGCCCAGGCAGGTCTCAAACCCGCGGACTCAGGCAGTCCACTCACCTCAGCCTCCCAAAGGTGCAGGATTACAGGCTAAGCCACCGAGCCCGGCTAACCTTTATGAATTTTATAACTTTGTACATATTTTGCTTTCTAGAAATAAAACTAACTTGATCATTGTATTTTTTAACTTTTTAAGTATTTTATTTTATTTTATTTTATTTATTTTTTGAGTTGGAGTCTCACTCTGTCACCCAGACTGGAGTGCAGTGGCCGCTCCCGGCCACTGCAGCCTCGACCTGCTGGGCTCTGGCGATCCTTCCGCCTCAGCCTTCTGAGTAGCCGGAATTACAGGTGTGCACTACCACGCCTGGCTGATTTTTTGATTAATTGTAGAGATGAGGTCTCACTGCCCAGGTGGGTCTCGAACCCGCGGGCTCAGGCAATCCACTCACCTCAGCCTTCCAAAGGCGCGGGGTTACAGGCTGAGCCACCGAGCCCGGCTTAAAAATTTAATTTTAAAGATGTGGGTATAATCCAGGATTAGGTATACAAATGGTCACTGTACAGGTATAGTTTGGGCCTCCCTTTGGTTCCCCATTTTGCCTGGGTTGAGATCAGTTACCCTTATTAATTTCATATGCCCCCCCCATAATTGTATTCTAAAAAGAAACCTTAGTAAGTTCCTGCCCACATCCATGATACTGAGGAAGTTCAGGAGTGGAAAATGAAGGCAGGAGCGACTCACTCTAGTCAAAATGCTGTCAGCCTAAGTGAGTTAATGACTGCATTGTAACTATTCAAGACACAGCAGAAATTGGAAGTGTGGTTAAGCATGTGAGTTGGGACATCAGGTATGTGAGCTACAAATTATAAGGCTTGTTTGCTCAATATGATGTGAGATACTGAATGGCCAGGGAATGGCCTGAAGGTGAGCTCTTTATGTTGAAAACAACCCAGGGGATTTATTGTCATTGTTATGCAAAATGTTTTATTTCTAAAATGGGTTAATCTACGGTACGAAAGTGATTTTTAAACAATTGTACTATAAATACATTCACTACACAATGCCCTTTTCAAGCCATATTTATTTCCTTCCTTGTTGCCAGACAGCTTTCTGACGTTGACTAATACTTCTATAGCATTAACATTCACTTTTCAAACCTCAAACAGTGCTATGCTAAATTAAAAAGCAAGTTGAAGAAAGGCACATGTCTTGTTATATTCTTTTTAATACTTAGGTAGAGAACAGACTCACTAGAGTGGTAATTTTTCTTAATCCTCAATGCAGTAGTTCTCCCACGCTGACACTCTGGTGCCTCCTCAAACAGTAGGGTAATGCCTCCTTAATCAGGATTGATTTATCATCTAATGTAACATCATTAGAAAACGGAAGTAGCTATCCTCCCTGGTAACAGGACTAAGAAAATCATGTTGATCTTGTTGGTGTGTGGGAGCTGCACCAAACCTGGAAGTAGCATACAGAAAGCATCCACAGACTGAGGCTGACAGTGGTGACCTTCGCAGCTAGAAGGATGTCCACCTCTGCTAGCTCCATAGGTGGCTGGGATTGAACTCTATTTTTAGGTGGATAGAAAGTTAGAATTCTGTCTCCATGACTGGGTGTGGTGGCTCAAGCCTATAATCCCAGCACTTTGGGAGGCCAAGGTGAGAGAATTGCCTGAGCTCAGGGCTTCAAGACCAGCCTGGGCAAATTGGTGAGACCTCATCTCTATAATAAATCAAAAAATAAGCCAGGTGTGGTAGTGCATGCCTGTATTTCTGGCTACTTGGAAGGCTGAGGCCGAAGGATCGTCTGAGCCCAGCAAGTCGAGACTACAGTGGCTGTAAGCGTACCACTGTACTCTAGCCTGGGTGACAAAGTGAGACTCCAACTCAAGAAGGAAACTCGGCTTGTTCCTCATAAAAGGATTCTCTGGGTTGCTGTCCAGTCTCCTAGCCTATGTAGGAGCCTATCTTAACCCTTTGCACTTGGATGTCCCCTCTGAGAGCACATTGCTAATTTAGCAAACCACTTGGATGTCCCCTCTCAGGGAACATAAAGAGATTGCTTGTGGTTTTACAGGACAAACTTATGCAAGTGAAAATTTTTCAAAATTGTATATTTCCTTGAAGTTTTCCTTTCAAATTGTCACAAAACAGCAAATAGATAGAATATGTACTGAGATATAAGTAAAAAAAATCATCTGCCATTACATAGAGAATGTGTAAAATGCTTTCACAGTCATGCACAGACTGGACAATAAATTACACATTAAATTACACATTTTCTCAAATAGGTAGAGAGAAGGGTTGAACTAGGAGTCATCTTATACCATAGCTGATACAGGATCAGAATGTCAGTGCGCATGAATGCATGCCTACATTTGAACATAAAGCTAATCTTTGAAGCTGCAGTCTGAGGGTCACAACTACTTCTAGAAAGAGAATACTAAGATTGCTCCTGATGGCACTTGTGTTCAAGCTTCAGCTCTCCCAGTTACCCAACTTGGCTATCTGGTTCAGAATCTACAAGTGTCTATTCATTGCTTCCAGAGAAACTACAGAAAAAGCACAAGGCTAATAGCCTTCAATAAGACTCTGAGCTATAAAAGCATGAAGGAAAAAGATCTGCATACACTGCCAGCTCCCACAGGCCTATCCACAGCCTATCTCCCTGGGATGTTTGTCTTTGATCTCGTGTAGTCTTGTTCCTTCCAAGAACAGACAACCCAGTCAAGCCATTAATCATTGCCCCACAGTCTGTATATCCTTGTCTACCTCTTCCCCCTTACCAATCAGATAATTGGATATAATGCTGAGCCTCTACCCACTGGGAGGACTCCCTCTCACTGCTTTCAGGGTCATGAATGAGGCTGCAGTGCAGAAGTTCATCTCTGGATCATCAGTGTTTAGCCAGCAATCTGTCCTCCCAGCTGATTGTGAGGAAACCTTGACAAGGCCTAGATGTGGGTTGAAGGAGAGTTATTATAGGTGACACGGGGCTCGCGTTCTATTGTGGCAGAGCAGGAAAAGCTTATAGAACCTGGAAGTAAGACAGTGAATAATTATTGTTGCTTATTGTAGGTGAATATAAATGACTTTCAATATTTCCAATGTGGTTAAGAATGAGTTTTCCACATCAATAGCTTTAAAAGGCCGAAGGCCACTACTGATCAGTAGTAGAGACACCACCTCTGGCATAGAAGCTATGACTGAGCTATCTCTTGGTTAAGTGTATGATAGTCCAACAGATGCCAAGACTTACATCATTTTTCTAGGATCCATCCTAGTGAATCAAGCAGGTAATTAGGAGCCTCCACCCCTGGCACTATCATTTTCAACTTAAGACATGGTACAACTTCTGATTTACCCTTAGCTATGAGGGCGGGGATTTTAGGGGATTTTACTTGGCCTTTCCTGCCATGATGGCTTTTTGCTCTGTGGATCAGGGAACCTGTGAGTATTCTGTCAGTTGCTGTGTATTTCCAGCTTGATCAGGTACTTGGGGATTAAGAAAAATGACCACAGAGTAGGTATATAGATCCATTGAAACTAATATAAGATGGCCTTGGCTTCATCTTATCATCTAGACCTCTTAGAATATATAAACTTTGGAGTTGCTGAGTGTTAAGGTATAGGGATGGCTGAAGCCAAAAAATGGTCTTAACCATGGAGTAGCTCTTCAAAGAACTTAGGGGAAGGAGATTCTCCTATAGAACAGGAGAGGCTGCTGTATTCATGCTTGACTTTCCCAAAGATGATTCTGGTCAGCTAGAATACTACTGTATCCTGACTATCCCAGAAGCAAACTTAGAGCATCAGTTCATAAATAAGAAGTGGATCATTTGACCAACCAGTCAAAATCAAAGTAGTCTAGTAATGAATCCAAGATAAGTTAGTAGATGTCAGAAATAAACCAGAATGTTAAGTAACCTGAAACAAACTCTGAAGACAAATCTGACTTTTTAATCTCCACTGACTCTGAAGACATGGGAGCCAGCTGACTGACTCAGACTTAGCCTGAAGGATAGCACTTTAGGCTGAGTGCACTGACTTATGCCTGTAATCCCAGCACTTTGGGAGGCAGAGATGAGAGAGCCCACAGGTTCAAGACCAGCCAGGGCAATATGACAAGACCTCATCTCTACAAAAAAAATCAAAAAATTAGCCGAGCACTGTGGTGCATGCCTGTAATTCCAGCTACTTGGAAGGCTGAGGCAGAAGACTCACCTGAGTCTAGCAGGTCAAGGCTGTGGTGGCCGTGAGCATGCCACTGTACTCCAGCCTGGGTGACAGAGGGAGACTCTGACTCAAAATAAATAAATAAAAATTAAAAAAAAAAAAAAGGATAGTGCTTTAGCAGAAAACCTTGGTCCACTGACACTCATGAATTTGAACATTTTCTTCCAGAATAATGAACAAGATAACACACCACTTATACTTTTGTGTGTCTAGCCTATTTGTGTGCTTTCATTTATATAAACCTGTAATCTGTTCTACCAATTGACTCTTATTTTAAGACATGAGGCCAGAGACTATCTCTCTGTGTAATCTATACTTCACTGTGAAGAAAGCATTGCTATCAAATGGCTAAAGAATTAAATAGTGACATGAAAAAAATTGGCAAGCAGCCAGCAAAGTAGTTTTGATATTTTCCTCCTGTCTACTTCTTCTGAAGACTTAAAGAAGGAAATCTTAAAGTCAGATCCTGGACTAGAATACCTACAAAAATCTTGGACACTATTTGCTTCTCAAGCAAAGGTATGGAAGTAAAAGTCTTGATCTTAATTTCTGTGCACTAAAACAATAGTAGCGGTATTTTAAACTCCTCAGGATTGATCTAAGATCACAGGTAAAAATAGGCACAAATTCAGTGGGCATGTGGCCAAAGGTAATGACAAACTCATCAATATAGATGGAAGTCTCATAAAAGCGTTCAAGCTTTTTAGTAAGGAATAAGTTTGAGTAAAGTACAAGAGCACTATTTATTCTATGCTCAATGAAATGTGTATAAAGGTCATCTCTGCTTAGAATTCAATTGGCCCTTTCAAACTCTAGTATAAATTATCAAATTGCTTTTTAGAGGTTATAGTACCTATAAACAATCCTTTGACCTATCTTAATCTCCTCTAAATGGAGGTGATGGGGTTGGGAAAATAGGCAAAACTCTAATGAAGCATGCCCTGTGGTAATAACAGATTGGCCCTACTGAACAAACCAGGGCATGATCTATTTGATAGACTTGCCTAAACAGAAAACTCTCCTATGACAATAGGGATGTGTGTGTGCTTGGTGATGGGGAAACAAAATGTAACAAGGGAAATACATTGATTACATTAAAGCTGGAATTATTTAATCTTTTTTAAAAAAACATTGTAGTTCACTTAGGCTGGCTGACAGCACTATTATCTAGACTGAAAGACACTAATGGCCCTGAGAATATGGGGCATGAATTGTTTTCAGACACATCTGAAATTTACTCAGGAAAGCCTTTGCTTGTTGCTTGATATTCAGATGGGTTCCAAAGCCAATCCAAGATAATTAGTTGCCTATCTATAGTTGGAGTTCCTTATCAGTTCCAGCATCTACTTCCTGTGGGTTTAAGTCACATTCTTCACTGTGATGCTTTATTTGTGTAACCCTCATTTATGACATACCTACATATTGGTATGGGGACCCTATTCCTTTCTATACACTGGGGCTACCATTCATCTTACACGGCAGTTAAGGCCACAAGAATCTGTGGACCAGGGTTTCTTGAGTAAGGTCTTATCTTTGACTCCTCAAAATAATGCTCTGATCACAGGTTCTGTGTGTCTAGGCTTTTACTTAGCTATTTTGACTTGAGGGTTATTTTATATGCAGTAGAGCCTGAAGGAATCTGGCATATAATTTGATTATAACAATCTCATCAAGAAGTCCCATGGATTAGGGCACGTGGGGCAAGATTTGGGTTCCTGATTTCCCTAACAATAACTCGTTTAAAAGTAGTATGCTTACTAAAGTAGTATGCACCTATGCTTCCATCTACTTCTGGAATGTACTTTGGTTACTACTAGTCTTGAATTGTTAAGCTTGAGTGGAAGAATAAATAGGGTGAGGGGAAGAGGGAGAGTAATTTCATGAGCTTGCCATAAGAATAGGCGACCAAGTGTCCCCGTTTTCTTGGGAATAAAGCACTTTCACAGCTAAGAGTCTCAGAAAAACTGGGACAAGTTGGTAACCCTACATAAAAGGCTACTATAGATAAGGCATGTTTTGTAAAGGCAGAATATCATTTGTTTGACTATGACTTGAACTATACAAATGAACTATTTGTACCACACATGAGGTACAAAAATGAACAGAGAAATGTTGACACTGCCAACTAGGATTCTACCTTGGCATCTATAGCCTAATAGCAAGTACTTTGGACGTACTCTTGATTTTAGCGTTTTGTTGAGTCCTTCCAGATATACCTGGGGCTTGTGTTGGCTTTCAGTGGGCTGGGCAGAGTCTTGTGAATAAACATAGTTGTTCATGGATAGATGGGTGCCATTACAGTGCCTTCATCAGTAGCCCTTTGGGATTGAGTTTCATAGACCTAAGGTAACCCAGAGCTCCTTAGTAAACAGTGCTAAAAAACAGTAAAATGTTCACAGAACAAATCGAAGCTCATAAACTAGGTAGATTAAAACATTCTGAAGACTAGTGATGACTTATCAAGGTGACAGAACTAAGGGTTTAGATATACTAAAGGTAAAAGGAATAGACAAGGTAAAAGGAATAGATATCTGGTTGAGTTATTGCAACAGGGTTAAAGTTTCATGGGTCAGCAGATTTTTCGTGGGTTTGTCTAGCTGGTTTAAGGTAGGATGGGAAATCAAGGTGGTGTGAACAGGAATCTCAGTATGTCTGTCATAGGGAAATGTAAGCTTTCTAGGCACTTTGGGCTCAAGTTTTGCACATAAGCAAAGTCAGTTTTTGCTGTCCCAAGGCAGCTCCCCCACTAAGACAGCAAAACAGCAAAGGAATCTGAGAAGATGTGAGCTGGCACTGACAGGTTTTGTTATAGCTTTCAAGGTGGGCAAGGGTCCTGTGAACCTTTCCTTGTCTAAATAGTTTAAGCCAGTCTTCCATTACTGGAACCCCTATGTACAGCAAGTAGTTAGTTTAAGTCTGTGGAGGTATATGTGGTAAAAGGATAAATCAAGAGGCTTATATTTGGAGTTTCAAAAGTCTTCTGAGGAATGGGAATGATAAAGTATGTCATTTAGCTTTTTGGATGGGGGTTGGCTCTGGTCTTCGACACACAGAAGAAGCGCTCACTGCTACTGTTTTGTTACTACCCACATGAGCACTTGGACTGCTGAAGGGTCACAGTTACTGTCAAACTCTAAATATTCTAAGCAGTGCTCTGTGGCACTGTGGTAATCAAGGTTGGTTAATCACAGTACTCTGTGGCACTGTGGTAATCAAGGTTGGTTAATCAACACTGGACTGTGCTATACTCACAAGACAGTCTAATTTTGCAAAATTATGCTCAGTTGTGTGGAATGGAGTAGAGAAGTAATAAGTATTGTATTCAAATGTTTTACTTTCATCTGAGATGAATGGCAAGGGGCTCTTAAGATTTTAAAATGAGATTTTAAACAGATTCCAAAACATAGTATAGTCCTATCAACTGATCTTATACCCAAAAGAAAACAAGGAATATATTCAGTTGTTCATATGTCTGAGCTAGTGTGGTTTCCATCTTAAGTTTCAGTTGCCATAAAAATAGGTCTCATTCTGGGAATGAGATGAACTCAAAGTTATAAGTCATCTTCCAAGATTATTTGGAGTTGGTCTAGGGAAATATCCCAAAGTTCTTTTCCTGAATAGAAGTTCTCACCACCTTCAGCACTTTATTGTTTGAATAACTTCACATAATCCCTATCATTATGCAGGGGGAAGAACCTGGCCTTTGGAGCCTGTATACCCTCTGGGGATTTCTCAATTTCCTTAGTTCAGTGTTTGGACGCCTCCCCACCTTACCTGCAAAGCTGAACATCCTCCTATTACTGAGAAGTCAGATAATGTCAAAGTTAAACTAAAATCCAAAAAACATCCACACTCTATCAATTCCTCAGTCATGTTATGAGCTAGGGGTAGCATCACCAAAGCTGGGCAGAGACCAGGGGCCAGGGGAAAATGCAGTGGGTCAAAGTATTTGTCTAAAGCAAGACTGACATCAAAGGGCAAAATCAGCATTGGATATGAGATTCAGAATAGAATGACTTGTGCTGGCAGAAGCAAAGATTAAAACCTGAAGAAAATAAAACAGAATGCTATTCAACTTAATTCCAGTTACCATACTGTTGGCAAAGGGATGTTCAAAGGCTCACAATTTAAAAAACATATCATATTACATGGAGATAAGAATGTATACTCTCTTTGTAAGGTGTGAATTTCTGTGTATCTACTATATTGAGCTAGTGAATTATTATTTTCAAGCATTTTGTAACTTGTATTTCTCAATCTTTTAAGGAAATTAGTTTCTAGGAATTCTCACTTCATACCCTGAACATAGACACTTAATCTATAATCCATTAAGATACACTTTTTAAAATTATTATGTATCATTCTTTGTCACAGCTTAATGCCTTTTATTTTGCTTTACTCAATTTATTTTTAACCCCTCGTCTTAGTACTTAACAGGATTAGTCAAAACATACCTGCTATTTCCAATCCTTTTGTCACTATTAGACATGTTTCTTTCTTTAAAAAATTGGATTAAGTAAAATTCAGCTGAAACCTATGAATAGAAAATGTCCATGTCTGCTAACTGGGTGATTTGATTTGCATGACTTACATTACTATATTCCTCTCTCATGCTGTCTAGTATATTTGTACCTCTTATGTGCCATTTCAAGTTCCCTCTGCCTTGCCACTTCTCTCCATTTATAACTGCTGGTATAACCAAAAAGTGCCTCAACTCAGTCCCATACCAGCTACCTCTTAATTTCTGCCCCCAGAGTTTTCCTCCAACTTGGAGGCATGAGATGCTCTTGGGAATTATCAGGCATTCTTACCAAACAACCTGGAGTTATGGGGGAGTTAGCATCTGAAGACAAACCTTGATGGATGGGAGCTGGGCATCAATGGATAAATGTACCCTTCTATCCTCCCAAGTCCTAAGACGTATTTCATAAGGCTACTCAGGTGATTCTACTGGAGTTACTGTATACTAGTATTGATGGCCAACTTAGTAATGCAGATTTTATGTGGGCTTTCCCTCTGTCCCTATCTTTTGCTCTTCTCTAGGGTTATGTCCTTAAGTAAACTGGCACATAAGCTTTTGCTGGTTTCTCTGAAAGCAGGATCAAAGACTGTGACTGAATCAACTTTCTCTCCAGTATCCTCATTATTTTGAAGCTTTCACTTTCCCCTTTGATAGAAGTACTTTCCTATTCCTCATGGTCATATCTAATCTTGCATCCACCTTAATAGCCACCAGGTAGATCTTCAGGTATCAACATTAACTCCAAAACATAGTATGAGAAAGGTGGAGAGTGAAGGGATAAAGCGTTTTTACATTTTAAAGTATTTATGGGATAGCTAGTAGGGTATCTCAATCACAGGACTGTAGTGGACTTCCAAATGAGTTCAGAATTCTTAGTTGACTTGTGGTTCATTTGTTGGACAACCTGGGGAAGTCTGACTTGAGGGCTTGGTCTGTCTGTTAGTATATCTTCCATGGCTATTGTGAGCCAATTTAGCCTGTGTGGGATGACATTCCATTCTGACTCATATTCTAGTAGAAGAGGCAGACATCTAACTATAGAGGGATGGAGTATAATGGCCTACTTGGGATCTTTTTTTTTAATTGGAATCTCATTCTGTCACCCAGGCTGTGCAGTGGCACACTCATGGCCACCCCAGCATCGACCTGCTGGCCTCCGATGATCCTTTTGCCTCAGCTTTCCAAGTAGCTGGAACTACAGGTGCACTTTACCACGCCCAGCTAATTTTTTAAGAAATTATTTATTGTAGAGACGAGGTCTTGCCAAATTGCCTGGGTTATTCTCAAACCCGTGGGCTCAGGCAATCCACTCACCTCGGCCTCCCAGAGTGCTGGGATTATAGGCTGAGTAACCAAGGCTGACTTACTTCGGATCTTGATGTGCTTGCTATTTCCTAGTGCTGACTGGATTTCTTAAGACTCTTCATAGTAAGCTTTGGATGGTTCCCTTAAAGAATCTTGAGTCTCAAAAAGAGCCCACCCAATTAATTTCATTACAAACCACTGTATCACCCAAACTTAAGCAGCCCATTGGTGTCCACCCTTGTGATCTTGGGTGCCTACTATCAGTTCAGAGAGAGAGGTTTTGCCCCTGGAGGGTAGTGAGAGGCTTCTGTGTCCTTATCTAAATTTCAGGAAGATAAGACCCATGATAGTGGGCCAAGATGGTGTCCTAATAACAATAGCAGCTTAAAGATGGAACTTCTTCTCTTCTAACAGTCTAATCTTAAACAATTCAGTCTGATATGGAGGCTCTGAGTTATTGTTCACCCAGAATTTTTCTACCTTGTTAAGATGATCTAAGGTAAGTTGTGTGACTTTTGTTTCACAATTACAAGTCTACCAAACTAGAATAGAAGAAAAGGAAAGCATACACCTTCAGAGAATGACTCAATTTGTAATTATCACTTCTAATCATCTTATTAACCAATGCCTAGTAATGTGCCTATAGCTAGCTTCAGGAGGTTGGAAAAGACTATAATGTAGTCTTTAGCTATATGTCTGTTTGCCTAGAGTAAAACTATTATTACAGAAGGGAAGAACAAACATCGAGAAGACCACTAGTTTCTGGTACTCTATTTGACCCTGATTTCATGAGTGCCTTGCCTTTCCAGAGAAGATGAAGTATTAATTCACTCAGAGTCTCCTAATGGATGTATGATTCAGCCTGACATGTAAGGTGTGAACACAAAAACTCAGGTCAAGGTCAGTATTTATGCAAATACCAGTAACTAGTCATTGACGTGGGTTTACATTCAAAAGCAAGAACTGACTTCTAGCAAGTTACTTGACCTAAATTTCTTAAAATAATTTTCAGGCTGACAAGGATACGAAGATGTAAAAATATTTTCTTGTTGCTTCTACTTGTGAACTGGGTCCATCATTGGCTCATTTATCTACTGGGTTCTACCAGGGTATAGAGATAGTATTCACTAGGGTTAGACTCTTCTGTTGCAGGTATGGGGAGAAAGTAAAAAATCTTTCTATTAATGCTGATGAGAGACCAGTACAATTGTTACCTTCATAATCAAAGGTATGAAAGGCCAGACGTCTAGAGATGACATGCTGTGACAAGACCTATGAATCTCTACATCTTTTGAACTGGCAATTGTATTTCTAGAAAGTCATATTAAGAAAAGGAAATATGGAAAGCTCTTAAAGTCTTAATAGTACCTCACCCACCGAATTACACAAAATCTAATGCTTTCAGAATCCTGTTGCTAAACCACTGTGGGGGCCTTTCTAGAGAGATCATCACTGTTCTCAACATAAACTTGATTGAAAAATCAAGTCACAGAACTACACTTTGCACTTTTTCCATCATTCTTTCTATACAAAGTAATTTGTAACTAAACAGACCTAGGAAGCTGATCATGCGACTTATTAATTTTGAAAGGTGGCCATGAAAATAAGTCTATGGGCTTTATCTAAATTTGTTTCTGACATTACTATGACATGCTATTCTGAGATTAAACTGACTGCCCTGTCACATCCTAGAGTCCAGTATACTGAGAAGCATAGATGCTTAACAATGAAATTGCATCAGGTGTATGAGTGGGATGAGCTACAGTCCCTGTTGCCCAAAGTGTTCCTGAGGTGATAACTAATACTAATCTCCTCCTTTACTACCATTCATTTTACGTTCCCTTTATCTCCTGCCTGTACTTTTGCTGGGCTGCATCCCTTGCCTATTGGGATAACCCAAAGACCACTGCTCCAAAGGAATTGAGTCCTGGTTAATAAGTTCTTATTATGCTATGGTTGCGATTACTTACTGATTACCTACTGAGTTATCCAAAGCTTGTAAGCACCAAGAAGCATCCTGTGCTGTCCAGACAATTGTATCCCCAATATGTAGCAGCAGCCTTATTTCATGATAACAGTCAGCTATTTTTGCCCATATACTAAGCCCTTCCTTTGCCTGTTGGCCTACTGCCATCAATTCTGATTTAGTAGACTCTTATTTTATTTTATTTTATTTTAAAGATGTGGAGTACAATTCAAGATTAAGTATATAAGTGGTCATCATACAGGTAAAGTTTGGACTTCCCTTTGGCCCCCACTTTGCCTGGTTTGAGATCAGGTACCCTTATGGATATTATGTGCTCCCCAATACCCAGCAGTTTCCAGCTACAGTCAATCCCCTTCTTATAATATTATGGTAAATGTTCAGGGTCCACATATGAGTGAGGACCTGTGGTACTGAGTTCTTCATTTCTGTGATAAGCCACTGAGTATTATAGTCTCTAAATCCATCCAAGTTGCTGCAAAGACCGTAGTTGTGTTCTTCTTCATGGCTGTAAAATATTCCATCATCTTCACTGTACCTCCTGTAGAGGCATTCCTCTTTCATGTTCCCTTCTGGGGAACCAGAACCTCAAGTCCAACAGCTTAAAAGTAAATGGTAGAGAAGCACAAATACCTCACATGGGTCTATTATGATAGGGGATGCTCCTTCTACATCGTTCCTCCATGACCCACATACTGCAGCTACTGGGGATATAGCTTCATAAAAGCCATTGGTTTTAAGCACATACTTCATTTGTGACCCATTGTTGCAGGAGTCTGTGTCCAAGTTGGTTCCTTGGTTTTTTAAGAGGTCATTTCACCATCTTGTTAGGCTTATAGATATCTAGAGATCTGGTAGGACCGTTAGCCTATTCTAGATCTATTCACTATAAAATGGATTCCTTAGTGTAAGACAGTTATATAAATGACATCATTTCTTGTCACTTTAGTAACTTTAGTGAGCTTTTGGATTGTGCTGCTGGCCAAAATACTGTGAGCAGGAAAAGTGAACTCATATCCCAAATACATATTTCCAGTTAGAATGCATTGCTGCTTCTGGGATAGAAGGGACCTAGTATTCAACAGGTCCTCAAGTGGCTGATCAATCTTGTGTAATGGTATAATAAAGACAGAGCTCACTATTCAGCAGTAGTAGCTGGATAAGTATTGGTGAGAGAAAGTTTATGCTATCAGGTCCATGTATAGCCTCCATTCCTGCCCCATGAGTACTTCATCCACAGGTCACCTGAAGAAGCACTAGGGTGGTCAATGACAGAGGTAGACTGACTTCAAATGGACAAAAGTCAATCTTTTCATCTGGTTGTTCAATATTTCTTTGGATGACTTTTGAGTGCTGACATAAGACACACAGATTGTTCTCTGTGACACCTTATATAGGTCCAACCACTTGTTCCTTCCCAGACCTTTGTATCCATTCTTAAAATTTCATTCCTTCCAGACACCTGAAATAACAAAACCGTTTGCCTAGAAATACCTGCATATCCTTACCTTGCATTGCTTCTCTCTTTAAAACTGATGAGATACATACTTTGAAGCTCTACAATAAAAGGATTTCTTATTGCAGTTCCTCAATTATGCAGTCACAGCACCTTCACTAAACAGAAACGTCTGTAAAATTAGAGCTGGATGTTTTTCCTTCTGTTGGTTGACTGTAGAAAATTGTTTCCCATGAGGCATGAACTGATAGGATTGGGGTGGAGGTAGGTGATATGGGGTCAGGACTACCTGCTTGCGTAACTTGTACACTCAGGACCTCAAACTCTTCTCTGAATATACTAAGTCCATTTAAACAATTTCTGTTGTGCCCACCCAATCTTATGAGTTGGTGAGTTTGTCCACACCTAGTTCATGAAGGCCAGCACTGACTATAGTCACTTGATATCCCAAAGCCATGACCTCAATTTCTAGTAGGCCCCAGCAGGATGTCAAAGCTGTTTTATGACTGATGAATAGTTCTATGCTATAGATGGCATAACTGCATTCTAAAAACTTTAGGGCTCATACTGTGGCTTGCTAGTTACTCCCTATTGCCTTTTTTTTATATTAAAGATATCTCTGGCATCTTCTTCCTTTGTGTCCTAAGAAAGGCACCAGGCTTTGAATTTTCCTTATCTAATGCACAACTGAAGGAGACCCGAGTGTTAGCCTGTGAAACACTGTGCGTGACCTCTGCAAAGCCCTTGAAAGATTGAAAAGCAGTTTCATGGGGGTGATGAAACTTTTCTGTATATATCTTGGTGGTGGTGGTTATAGGAATATGTTAAAATTCATAGAACCATACACACAAAAGTCTATTTTATTCTATGTTAACTTAAAAAAATAAACATTTTGAAAAGTGAACAAAATAAAGATAACTCTGGCATCATTGAATTGGTCGGGTTACATGGACAAAGTAGAAAAACAGTTGGCACCACGGCTTGAATATTCTACAGAGCTATCTCTTTGGGTCCCATTTGAAACTAAAAGCCTTCAGTATAACCTGACACATGTGTGAGCATAATGTTCCTAAATGTGGGATATGCTGCTTCTATCTAAACAAGTTCACTGAATGTTGCACTTTTCTTGATAACAAGTAGAGGAGGGAGGGCACAAGATGCAATAATTTATTCTTTACCTTAGAGAGGTCCCAAAATGCATCAGATGACAGGAATTATAAAATTCTCACAAATGGCATGTTTACGTCTTTCTAGGGTAGAACTTGCTGCTTTTTTTGTCAATTAATATGACATTATCAACTAATTTCTCAATTGAGAATGTCAATTAATATGACATTCTCAACACAGAGGATTAATAGTGTCTTATATCAAGGTGATCAAGATCCCTGTAGGTTATGTACCAAGAGAGCAGGAGCATTAAAAGACTTGCAAGGCTGTGAAGTTGTACTGTTGTCCTTCCTATGTAAGTGTAAACTGCCTTTAATATACTTCTTCAATGAGGATTGGAAAGAACATGTTTACGTGTTCTTAGAACATATCGAGTACATGAAATATGTCAAGAGCATATCATTGGTATTAATAAAGATACTGCATCTAGCAAAGCAGCTGAAAGTGAAGATATCAGATCTATATGATCTTTATAAATAACTGCCATGATGCATTGTGTTTGTACAAAGATCACAAATGTGGTATACAATGCAGTTCCATTACTTAGAACAAATATGCCAGGAAACACTAAGTTCAAGGCCTAAAGTTGCTCCTCCCTATATGCCCTTAAAACCAGGCCAAGGAACCAATTTAGTCCTGCCAAATTCAAGTCGATCCATCTTAAGTATGCACTCAGGAATTGAAACAACACTTCATGGGGTGGAGGTCATATCTTGGACCTGTGGACTGCCCCTTTCTGAGGAAGCAAGATAACATGTTTTAGTCTCTCAGCATGAGCTTTGGCTCAGACTTTGAAGTGGTAGCCTCTTGTGGCTCTCCAGTATACAATTCTAGTAAATGGCCATATAATTTTTTGGGTGTGTAACTGGAGGAATACCTACTGTATACTTGTAGTAGCAGTCCAGAGTCATCTTTCAATGGGTCCCAGTTTCTAATCTTCAAGCAATGGGTTCTGGGTCTAAGAACTGGCTTAAATCTATAAACTGCATGTAGGATCATTATTTCATGTTGCTGTGAATGACACCATCATTCTTACCAGCTGTTTATTTGTTTATAAGTCAAACACTCTAGTCAATGGCCCATTTTCTTCACCTACTATGAACATGATACATTAGCAATGGTCAGAGATTCTTACAAGTCACATACACTAGTGGCTACATCAGACTTATTGCCTGTTATAATTATATTCACCTAACCTCTAAAGGCTAAATGCCAATCTGGTTTCTATCATCCCCATTTAGGGAGCTCTGTCTTATGGTAGTATCTCCATTGTGACTACTGGCTTACAGAATACAGCCAGTGCTGAGATTATAGACAATTGTTTGTACCTCCTCAAATGCATTCCTCATTACCTTAGTGAAGAATGTGTCTTCTGAGCCCACCCAGAGGGAACATAGTTGGTGTGTTCTCAATAAGAATGTGCCCATATTAGAGCACTCCCACCCTGTTGGGCATTTGGGCCTTATAGCTCTGTTATGCTGATGCAGTTCTCTAATTTTTTTTTTTTTTTTGAGTCAAGATCTTACTCTGCAACCCAGGCTGAAATGCAGTGGCATAATCATGGCTCACCACAGCCTCAATCTCTTTGGTTCAAGCGATCCTCCCACCTCAACCTCCTGAGTAGCTGCAACTTACAAGTGTGTACCACCATGCCCACCTAGTTTGTTTTTATTTTGTAAAGATGAGGTCTTGCTATGTTGCCTAGGCTTAAACTTCTGGGCTTAAGCAGTTTTCTTACCTTGGCCTCCCAAAGTGTTGAGATTACAGGCTTGAGCCACTGTAACAGGCCAGTTCTAGAATTTCTACCTCACTTGTTTAAAAGGCCATTATAGCATTCAATACTTGGAGTTGGAAGGATGGGTAGTGGGGAAATCTCAGAGGTGTAACTCCAGTTTCAGGTGTCATTTTCAGGATATTAAATCCTTAACCACAGAGAGCATTCCATCCTATTAAACTTTCCCTTATTTAGGCTTCTCCCTTTCTAACACCCTCAAGAGTTAGTTTCCAGTTCCTGCTGGGGTGTGTGTGTGTGGTGTGTGTGTGTGTGTGTGTGTGTGTGTGTGTGTGTATAACATAAATCTTTCAGCAAGCAAGTTACTTAATCCTGAAGCAAATATTATAGTTCCCTTCTGTAGGTTATGCTGGGAGCTGATCCTAGTTATTTGCCTTGATACAATGAAAAAAGAAGAAAGATCTTGATAACAAGAAACATCTTGTTATCTACCTCAAAGAAGGTTTTAGCATGATTTTCAGGCAATGGGCAGAGGCATTCCATTTTTAGGAGTTAAGGGCCTACTTCTGCCATCCTGGATACCTCAAGGGAAATATGAGCCAGTATTCTTGGGCTTATCTATATAACCCTGACACAGATCTAAGTCCTACTTCTTATTGGGTTCTTAGCTTTGGCACAGGAGACCTGCTAGTACTATGCATTCTGTTTCTTTTTGCACCTCTGTTACTCTTCAGGCCCAGAGCCTAACTAATATACCTCTTTAGCTTTAGGACATGAGTCTCTTTCAAGGTTGTCATGGAGGCCTTCTGGCTATCATGCATGCCCTGAGTTGGTTGATAGTTGGCTGCTCTGTTTGTTATCCTCTTTCAGACTTCCAAAGCAGTTATCAGGTACTGGCAAATTCCATAAATTTATAATTACCTTTGGTACCCAAATTACTCAAGGGATAACTATTTCGTAGCCTATCACTAAAATGTTTTCTCTTCAGCCTGTGCCTTTATCTTGAGGACTAAATTCTGACCTTTTTTTTTCTTTTGCCCAAATTCTTAGCTAAGAGACCTGGGGAGTCATGCTTTGCCAACCAGAGAGTCTCATCAGATGGGTTTTGATTAACCCAATATAATGTAGCTTACTTTTCAATCTGACTCTGGCATAACATCACATGACAGATAAACAAGGAAATAAAAAACACTTTATACCAAAATATGTCTCTCTGTGACATATTTCAAAATGACCCTGCAAAGTTGTCTCTTAGGAAAATTTGTATCTGTATAGAATCCCCTTCCTTAAGGATTCCTGGAAGAGCTGAACACCTTTTGAGACATTTACCACCTATTCTCTCTGAAGCCTGTTACTCTGAAGCTTGATTTCAAATTTTTTAAACAGAGCTTAACTCTTTCTACCAATTGCCAATCATAATCTTTGAATTTACCTGTGACCTGCAAACCCTCTCACTTGGGGATGCCCTGCCTTTCTGGTCCAACCAACATAAAGTTCACATACTTTTTTTTTTTTTTTGTAACTGGGGAACTGGGGAAACCTGAGGGTGCAGAGCCTTTCCCCTCTCTGCTAAACCACCATGGAGCCAACCATTCTCAGTCTGTTTGTAGGTAATACACTCCAGTCCCAAAGCAGATTCTCCATCTTACACATTGACCCTCAGTAGTTTTATTCTCTGAATTATCTAGTAAGTTCCTTTCATTCCTGGTGCAGATAGGGTAAATTATCTAGCTTCTATGTATTTAAAGACTTTACATATATACTTCAACTAAGTATAAAGGTAGATGTTGGGAACATACAAATGATGCTATTTCATTAATTGTTCTCTTTAATAAGGCTGTCCTATCTCTTAGATCACAATTTTGATGGAATCTATTTTATGACTCCCCTTACACCAAAACTAAAGTCCTTGGCTTTAAATACTTCCCATTGTAATGTTTACAACATCCTAATAACCAACTTAATTTCTTCTGTGAATGGTTTACATATTGTTAATGGTTGAGAACACTTTCTTATTCAACATTACCCTAATAAAGATCATGAAAAAGTAACACGGGTAAGATGTAAAAAGAGTCTTTAACTTAAATTCAAGTATTTTAAAATACTTTAAGTTATAGCAGATGCTTCTATTGTCTGTTGCCATATATCCTCTACCCAATTTCAGCTGTAGTTTCATGGAAGCTAAGATTGATACATAGGAACTATGTTTGAGGTGAAACTTTCCAATTTTTGTCCCAGATCTAGTTCCAGTGAGAACATCCTGATAGCTCTTAGGCTAATACCTACTAGTAATCTACAAATGGAATACAAAAATCTATTAGATTAAAGCCCCAGCTTCTCAAGTTTAACTTATAGTACTGCAAGGCATTCTATACAACTCTCAGGAAGTTTCATTGAGATCAAGCTTCCATTGCTCATGGAAAAAGTCTCCATAATGCTTTCTTTCCTTCTGAGTCTTCCTGCTCCTTGCTTCCTGCTCTTTGGGGTTAATTCTCAAATAGACCACTTTGCACTCTGCTTTCAGTGTGAGACCTTAGAACAGACTCTCAGGATAGTAATCTGGAACTAAGGCAATTCAAGAACAACCAGTATTCCAGTGCTGGTTGTAACTGGACTAATAATAACTCCCAGCTTGCTGTAGTACTACAATTACTAAGACTCACCTTTGGTGAATTTGAATTAACAGAAAAATTACAAGTTCTGTCAAAATATTCTTTTTTTTTTTTTTTGAGTTGGGGTCTCACTCTGTCACCTAGACTGGAGTTCAGTGGTATGTTCACAGCCACTGCAACCTCGAACTGCTAGGTTCAGCCTGTCTTTCCACCTCAGCCTTCCAAGTAGCCGGAACTGCAGTTGTGCACCACCACAACGGGCTAATTGTTTTATTTACTGTAGAGACATAGTCTTGTCAAGTTGCCCAGGCTGGTCTCAAACCTCTGGACTCAGGCAATCCTCTCACCTCGGCCTCCCAAAGTGCTCGGATTACAGGCTTGAGCCACTGTGCCCGGCCAAAATATTCTTGGAGAAGTTTATTCTGAGCCAAATGTGAATGTCAAAGGTACAGTCCCAAGAAGCCCTGAGAACATGCGCCTGAAGTGGTTGAATTCCAGCTTGGTTACACACATTTCAGGGAGATAGAAGTTCAAAAAAAACAAAAAACAAAACAATGCGTGTGAGGTTTATGTTGGTTGGATCAGAAAGACAGGACATCTCCAAGTGAGAGGGTTTGTAGGTCATAGGTGATTGGCAATTGGTCGAAAAAGTTAAGCTCTGTCTAAAAAATTTGAAATCAGGCTTCAGAGTAGCAGGCTTCAGAGAGAATAGGTGGTAAATGTCTCAAAACGTGTTCAGCTCTTCCAGGAATCCTCAAGGAAAGGGATTCTATACTGATACAAATTTCTCCAAGAGACAACTTTGCAGGGTCATTTCAAAATATGTCAGAGAGAAATATTTTGGTATAAAGTATTTTTTTATTTCCTTGTGTACCTGTCATGTGATGTTATGCCAGAGTCAGATTATGTTATGCCAATCTATTCTTATGGTCACATGTGAATGATTAATTTTGGTTTAGGGTTACAGTAGGAAGAAACCTTACACTGTAAGTAGAGAAATCACCAAGATCCCTAGGGATCCCAGTGGGCCTTTCCCAGAGTCCTTGCTTACTTCTCTGAGAGGATTTTGAGGGGAGAGAGGTATGAAGAAGACCTTGATCCCAGGGCCCAAGGTTGAGGTCCCCTCTTCTGCATCAAAGTTTTGAATGAAGCAAGTCCAAGGTGGGGCGTTGAGGAGAGGCCAGGGAGCTAGAACTAGGAGCATCTTCAGACTTTTACCTAATCACAAGTTTCTGCCCATCCATTTTGAGGCTTGCTCACCCATAGCTGGCTAATTAGGATCTCAGTAGAAGGGCTGCCTTCGAATAAAGCATTCCTATCTGACTGGCCTATGCCCATGCTTATCCAGGACCATGCTTCCTTCTTGGCACTTTCTGCTTGCTCTCTTGAGAACTTGAGATATTTCTGAAAGCTTATAGAAAGGCACTGCAATTGAAGCCTCCAAGCCTGTGCCTAGACTCTGGGGAAGGAAGTACAGTGAAGGGCTTTAGGAACCTGCATTCCTTCCTCTCAGTGAGGCAGAGACTATGAGTAGAACTCAAGTTGACCCTGCTGCTTCCTGCCTGCTTGCTCACTTTCATAGAGTAGAAAATATTTTTGTACATATAGATGTGATTATATGCAAATATGTTTGTTCGTGTCTTATACTGGCTATGACCACTAATATGGTGTTATATATAAGTGATAATATTGTTGCCTTCTTCCTATCTTAGGGGGGAAAGTGATATTTCATAATCAAGGATGATATAAACTGTAGGTTTTTAAGTATATCTTTTCAAGTCAAATTTTCTTCTATTCCCAGTTTAAATGATCAAATTGGTATTAAATTTTACTATGCTTTCTGTATCTACCGATGGCTTCTCTATTTTGTTAATAAAATTAATGAATGACTTTAAAAAATTTTGAACTATCATGAAATTCTTAAATTTCACATGGTCATGTTATGTTATTGCTTACATGCTACCTGGGTCTGATTTCACTAAAAGGTCAAAGATTTCTTGCAATATTCAGGCTTATGAGGCAGATAGGCCTAGAGTCTTTTTGTAGACTGTTTTAGATAATGATATCAGGGTTATTCCATCCTCAAAACAAGTTGAGAAGTGTTCTTTTTGGAAAGATTTTTATGTTAGATTACTTCTTCAGTGCCCAATAGTATAATGAATTCTATAAACTTAGATAGTCCAGGTCCTGCAAGAAAGAAGCCAAGACTGGATGAAATATGTAGTAAACTTACTGGGTTGTACCTGGGAAAATGGGGAGGGTCCAAAGAGTCTGGGAGAGCTGTCTGACTAAAGAAATGAAGGAAGAAAAATTGAGCTGGGTGGAAGTAACTTGCCTTGCAATGCAGACCTAAGGCGTGTTCTTAAGCCAAAGAGGCATGTGAAGAGTCTCACATCTCCCAGGAGAAGAGCTGCAGTAGTACCCCTGCCATGGTCAGTCACTGGTTAGGGGTACCCATGAGAAGTTTGGCCTTGGATAAAATATAGTGATGGATTTTAGAGTATAGCAGTGGGGGACAATATTCACACTCCCTGTGATCAGATCTGAGAGACATTCCCATGGTTGCCACAGAAGACTGTATACTACCTATGTCATACTTGTCTGTCATGGTCTAGGAGTTAGTGAAGGGAAAACCTGAGTTGTGCACTTATTCTTTAGACTACCTCTCCCTGCCCTCTACCACATACATTGAACAGATGTTTGGGAAGTGAGACAGTATTAAGTGTATACAGCATGTTCTCTAGCACCAACTTATAGTTGTTGCCACAGCCCTGAAACACCAGACCTTCATGGTTCTAGGCACATGTTGTGGTTCCCATGATCAGGGCTTGGATGTTTGTGCTGATATGACAACAAGAAAGGGGAAAAGCAAAAATGGTAGTGGTCTAGGACATCGTTGGAGCCTCAGGGCTAAATTAGTAGGCCTGGTCAAAGTTGGCATTGATGGGGCTGTGGAGCCAGCCTGTACATGATATTGGTGGTTATCTGCTACAGTTTCTCCAGCAGATAGAGCATGTGGTTCTTAGATACCAAAGCCAATCTGTTGTTGTTTCTGGTCTTGAGTAGCACAAACCACAGACAGCTGCTGTCTGTCTTCAGCCGAGATTCTGAGTTTGGTTCATGTGGCTCCAAGTACAAAACAAGCCTTACTACATAGAAATACAGCAGCCAGACTCTACATGCAGCCCTTATCCTCCTGACTGGCTGGTGGTTCTTGCTTTATTTGTCACAGTTGCAGCGTATCACAGAAAAGCTGTCTCTCATTGTTCTCTGGCTTCCTCTCGTGTTATCCTATAGTACTTCTGGCATAGGCTACCCGAGGCCTCTTGCCAGCTCTGCTTGCTGACATTAGACTTGAGCACAGTGATGTGCTTGCCACAAATCTGTTCTACCAGGAGTTGGATCAGCTTGTAGTCTCCTACCTTGAAAGACAAGAAGAATCCTTCACAACAGTTGCAAGTCAGATCCAAAGATCAGACTTATTCATCCCCACTGCAAGTATTGTTTCATACTGACCTTGAAGACATGTCAATGAAGAGGGTGCCTGATGTTGAAGCACATACTGGATTTCCTTATATTTCTAGTTAACTCCTGGTTCCATGTGAAAATTGTTAAATTTATGTTCTTGGTCAGGTAGTGGAAGGTGATTGAAAAGCACTTAGAATGTGTTTTGTTTATGCACTACCAGCCTCAAGTTGTGGTTCAGGGTCTTGGTAACAAAGAAGTCACTCTCCAAAGCCATACAGCTGATCCTTGACTCTTGTTGCTAAGACCAACAGATAGCAGGTTCTGCTTCATGTTTTGGAAAAAGGCTATCACCTCCAGGGTAGACTTTGTACAAGAGTTTTTGTTTGTTTGTTTGTTTGTTTGGTCTGGTATTTACTGGTGTTAAGGATGCAATCCCAGTTTCAGATGTTGTGTTTTTTTCTCAAAGTTGTACTGGTTTCAGTCACAGTTCTCAGACTTTGGGTGGAATCCCCCTAAGTTTTCAGAACACTTAGTAGTAATAGAGGAAAAATTTGTGCCAGCCACTTTAGAAAGTGAGAACATGTACTCAAGGCTAAAACTTATTCCCATTGGCATGTTTAGCCAAAGTAAATGACTTAGTTGGTGGCATTCCCAGACAGGTCAGTCTTGGAAGGGGCATGACTAAACTCTTGGGATTCTGGAATAATAACTATGAGTTGATTTGTCTTGTGAACTGCCTTTGTCTTGAGGTTGTTGCAATGGCAAAGCCCTGCTTGACTTACAGCTCAAAGATGTCTACCAGGCTTCGGAATACAACAATATCTTTTGTTCTGGTTATCTGTGGTAGGGAGAGTGATGGGAGAGACTATCAGCCTAACCTAGAACTACCCAAACCTCATAAACCTACCACCCTCCTGAATAGAGTGATGCTGAAGCTGGGCTCTGCAGATTTAGCCACTATTTGAGTACTCTTTGCTACATCTCTGAGTCAACAGGCATACATACCATTCACATGCTATACCACATCAGAGGCCACAAAAATCATTTTTCTTATGCCACACCGTCTTCATGCTAAAGCATATCATATTCTTCCTTTCAAAATAAACAGACTATTAAGCAAAATCCCAAGCAACCAGAAACCCCAGTACAATAGCAAAGAAAGCTAATTTAGTCAGAGAAAGACTAGGATGATATTCAATCTCAAATTGGAGGATGTCTCCTAGCTCTCAAACAAGTACTAGACAAAGTATGTCTTGTCTTCAAAGAAATAATGGGACTAAGCAAGTATCTAGGTTTTTTTTCTTTTTCTTTTTTTTTTGAGTTGGAGTCTCACTCTGTCGCCCAGACTGGAGTGCAGTGGCCACTCCCGGCCACCGCAGCCTTGACCTGCTGGGCTCCGGCAATCCTTCCACCTCAGCCTTCCGAGTAGCCAGAATTACAGGTGCGTGCTACCACGCCCAGCTAATTTTGATTTATTGTAGAGATGAGGTCTCGACTGCCCAGGTGGGTCTCAAACCCGTGGGCTCAGGCAATCCACTCACTTCAACCTCCCAAAGGCGTGGGATTACAGGCTGAGCCACCAAACCTGACTAAGTATCTAGGTTTAAGAGGACTTTATTGATGGCAAGGCAATATTTAACCTGAATTTACACAGCAAGACTTCTGTATCTGTTTAAATAATACACCAACATCTTATAATTCTAGGAGGCTAATGAGAAGCAGGAGGCATCAGGGACCAGAATGAGTTTAGCCTGGTACTGGTTTATGTGACAGTGACTTGGTTCTGGGGAACCAAAGGTAGGAAGAATTCTGAGCCACAGAAATAGGAAAGCATAGGGAAAATTACTGTAATTGACTAAAATCCTCTATCCAGAGAGATTAGAAGCAGAACTTGAGGTACTCTTAAGTCAATATTGGCCTGTCCAACTCATATCTACAAACTGGTAGGTGCCTATTGAGTAAGTAGTCTGAATAACTAAGAGGTCAATAACTGGGTGGATACCTTACCCTTATGACTAGGGTTTCCCTGGGTTCCGATGGAAAAAACTGGACATACTTGAGTTGAGAGACAGATTCTTAGGATTGTTCTTCTGGCCAGTACTTTCAAGATTACAGGGGTCGGAAATTGTTTGGGAATTTATTACTTCCACTATATTCCTTATTTTACTCTTCTAGAATCATATCCATCAAGGCAAAATGCCACTGTTTCTGAGAATACCCACATAAGTTCAACTCATCTTCCAATCTCTGCAGTATCCAGCACAAACACAACTCCTATACTCCAAACATTTGCATCTATTCTTGATAAGTTGAGTAGCTTTTTACCCATATATGCCAAAATATCACAAAAAAGTGACAGCTGGAGAAGTCTTCTTCCTTTCTGTCTTATCACCAAGTGCCACTTAACCAAATACTAGCCCTGTTCTGGGTACTGTCCAAGGTACTGATTATACACTGGATGTGTCGCTTGAATCCTCTGGAATAGGAAGTGCAAGAGGCTTATGGTTTTGAAAGCTAAAACGAGGGAGGGACCCAGGAATAGGCAGGGAATTCCTCTAAACGGCAATGCAATCGTGATACCTGTTAAAGGATTATGTGGGTATTGACTCAGACCACAGAGGAGAATCACCTCATACATTTTTTATCAAGGAGTTTTCCCCCACTGAACAGAGGTGGCTGGGCAATAAGACCCCTGCTATTCTTTGCAGGACTTATTGTGGAGAAGACAGCCTCAGCTCAAATGCTGTGATGGCTCCCAAAGGTGATATAGTTGGAGGCTGTTAGATGATTGCACTCCTTATAGGTATTGGCTTGAGGGTCTGAATGGCATGCATCTGGCTATCACAGACCACCCCCTGTACCATGTATGTCTGACTCTCCATGCATGCTTAGGAGGTTCTAGTGCATGTCTTCGACTGAAGAAAAGCTAAGAGAAGAGTTAGTGGGAGTATGTATATCCTTTACTACTGCAGTTATTCTAAGGACCACAACTAGTGCTTATTTCCTCACTTTTCCTTGATACATACTAACTTTCCTTTGCCCTCAGATGTCACCTCTGTTGATATCCCTAGTTTACTTAATATGAATGAAACCCTAATTCTTGAGATATCTGAGCCCGTGGCAATAATACTTTTCAGACTTGGATGGCTGTTCTTCCTTATTTAGCATCTAGAGGCACATAAATAAATTACATACATTTCATACTTTTTTCCCTGCCCCCATTATGCAATGGGCCTCACCAGCACCTGATAAGCATCACCTGATGCTTCTTAGACTCAGAGTCTCAAGTGTCCTGAAAGCACTTGTTGCTTTGCTGAGACCCTTGCAGCATTCACTGAAAAGGTGCACCCCCTTTGGGGACCAGGGCCCCCAACACTGTAGAGTTCAGACTTGTAAAGAGAAATTTCCCTAGTAGGTCATTGAAAGTAAATATTAGTGGGACCATTTCTACTTGCACCCTTGGTTCTCATGTCCTTCAGATTTTCATATTGGATTGGTCAAAGAGATCCGATTAAGGTGTAAAATGTATCCTTGGAGATGTTTTCACATTCTTAGGATAATGCCTCTGACCTTGACTCATCAAATGGGCCATTCCAATACTCTGTCAGGCAGGTATTATATGTGATACAACCAGTGATTCACTATATGGTAGGTTCTCTAGTCAGATGCCATATTGTGTGGGACTCTAGGGCTATAGATCAAGCAGTCTCTAGGTCCCCAGAAATCTGGCTGAGGGTCTGAGCAGGACAGCTGAACTCATACCTGAAATAGGTACCTATGCCTGTTAGAATTTATTGCTGGCCCTTCTGGGATAGAAAGGGCCTAATAGAGTTAACTTTCTACTAAGTAACTAGCCTCGAGGGACAGTGACCATATCAGAGGCTCACTGTTGGTCTCTATTGCTGGAAGATTACACATTCATACATGATGGTATCTAAATTGGCTTTGGTATTTAGGAACCCATGCTTTTGGCGCCTTGTACAGTCATCATCACCACTATCCTCTACTGTGTTCAATCTTCATATTTGACCAACATGGCAGTTCTTGGATGCCCAATGATAAGGCTGCTAACACCAACTGGTTAAGTTACAGTTTGTCTACTTAGTTGAATGCCTATCCCATGGTGAATGAAATCTGGTAGGTCTCAACATGTGACACAAGTCTTTACATTTTATGCCCACTCTCATATGTTCTTCCACATGCATCTACCCTAGGTGACTTTGCCTTTGATCTTCCAACCCTTTTTCTCCCATGCCCCTGACCAGCTGGCTGAGTCATCTGAAACTTCCTAGAAGTTCTAGTCTCACCTCAGTTTATTTCTTACATGGTGTATACTCAAAGTCTTTCCACTGGGAAAATTATGCCTTGTCAATGCATGTCAAAGTAATCCTGAATGCATCTATTAACGAGCTGCCATTCACTTCAGCTTGCACACCCTGGACCAAACCATTCATAAGTCAAACTTGTAGTTTCTTTTCTTCCTTCAGTTGGTCATAACAGCCTTTATATCCACAGGTGTGAATCCATGGAACAACAAATATAGGTGACATGGGAGCCTTGGCTGTCTGTTTATACGCCTTACTTGTGTCCTCTGGTATTACTTGGGTTCAGTCCTGGTTTGTTCCACTTTCATCTTTTGATGAATTGATGCTGGGTTTGGCCAAATTTGTGATCTAATAATTCTAACTGACCCTAGCACTAATGGGAATTTCCTGATGTGTGGTCATCTGGTAGCATGTAGTTAAGGTTTCCTTCTCTACTAGGGCTTGGTAACATATGAATCATTTGTTTAAACAGATTTAACTGTCTGCTGTTGATGATATGTCCTTGCTCTTGATTCCTAGGGGATTGCACTATGATTCTCTCATTGGGGCTTGACATAAATTCCATACAGTACTATGTTCTGCTACTGATAATTCTTTTTTTTTAGTTTATGAGCTGCTTTACTAACAACTTTATTAAAATATAACTTATGTAAATGCATTTAATGTAATTTGAGTTTGAACACATTATTGCATATACTGTGAAACCATCATCATAACCAGGTAATAGGTATATCCATCACCTTGCTGGATTGTGTAGCCCAAGAATCAAGGATAATTGTATCACAGCCTATATCTACTATGGAGTCCTTTTCTACTCTGGGCTCATCTCAGAACTGGCAGCGGTTTGTGCTACCTGTTGTATGGGCTAAAGCAGCATTTCTATGTTTGAAATGTGTGATTACTGGAAACTACCAAGCATTGTGATTCCTTTTTCCTGAACTTTACATCCTCTACCACAACTTGTTATAGTCTGGAGGGGTTGTCACATTACTCTCCTTTACTCTAAACCTCTAAAATCTTTCTGAAGTGACAGGTCTCTAAATCCTTATAGGGTATAACCGCTATCCTCTAAATTGCCAGGTGTTGTGAAGGTATACTCCCAAGTTTTATAGCCTGGTCCTTTGAGAAAACATCCTCGAAATTAAGGCCTGGAGGGCTCCTGCTACTACTGGCTGGTGAGTTTGTATAGCTTCTTGGGATATTATCACTCTTCCTTTTGTATTCGGACCTATCACTGGAATTTAATCCTAGTTATCAATCTGGCATCCAGGAAAGTGTTAGGTTAAAAATTTCCCAGTAAGTCCTCCAAATGTTAGGTCAGGACTGCAGGGGTGGGGTCTGGTGTCTGGTCCACGATCTGGTACCACATAAAAGATGAAAAGAATTGCACAGAAGTTAGATTGGAAAATAGAGCTTATTTAGAAAGTAAATTAGAAAGAGAAAGAATGAGAGAGAGAAAGAGATTCACCTCCCCAAGGTAGGGGAGGGAGCCAAAGCTAACAAACATGGCAGCCATAGGTCAAAGAATCATGTGGACACACTAGAGTTTAACAAGACAATGACAAATGGCTGCTCGAAGTCAAATCTTTGAAATTTCCCCTTTGATGGGAGCAGGTTGTTAAGATGATTGGTAGTGGTCTGCTCCACATCATCATGGAGGGACAGGTAAGCACAGGTCCTGACATCTGGTGATGGACAGCAGACAGATGCGTGGGTTAGTCACATGACTGCTGCCATGGTAGTGAGGTCAGTGTGTCATGAAGGTCATGAAGGGCTGATTAGGTTAACTTGGATCCTATGGGTAGAGTCAAATACTTAAATAGAAAGGTTAATTAGTGCAAAACAAGCTGGGGAGGGGCCTCCAAACCAATAGCTACCTCTGAGAGCCCAGTTCTGTCCTTGGCTAGTGACTGGCTAGGACAGAGACTGATGGAATTGCTAAGTATCTTTAGTATCTGTATACAAAGCACGGTGTACAAGCATATACTATTAGAATTAATAATACTATAATGAAGCCCATTTTAGCTGCTGTTATAACATATTAGGGCTTTGATGTCTGGTAAAAATACATTTATAAATATTTACCCCAGTGGGGTCGACACCTACTATAGGAGTCCAGGCATTTCCTGCAGCTTGTCTTCACGTTTCTTTGGGGTTTGTGATAAGAATTTATAGACAGTTATAAGAGTTTTATTAGTAATGACTTTAACAAGGAAACATAGCTACTTTGAGAAAGTCTGAAGGAAAACAAAAACCGAAAACATTAGTTTGGAGACATGTAGTGAGGTTGTAGTTGATTTTATTTTATTTATTTATTTTGGGGGGGTAGTGGGGTGGGAGCTGAGAGAGAAGTTTGTGCTTTATAGCAGTTGGGGTAAAAGGAACAAAAATAGTGATTCTGGCTGACACAAAAACAGGCAGCCAGACCCAGGCCAGTCAGGCCAATGATACTGGTTTCCTGTCCAGTGGGCTGGTGTGTGTATGTGTGTGGGGGCTGCAATCCTGGGCACCGGGGTTTCTTGGAGAGGAGGGAAGGCGGTCAACTCAGAAATTCATGGAGCTGAGGGCCAGGTAGTCCTTGTAGCCAATGTTGCTAACCTGCTTGGTCTGCATGGCCTCAAGTTTGGGACAGTCAGTGATCCAATGTCCCAGGCCCCAGAAGAAGGTACAACCTTACTCTCCTCCAATGTCCAGCATGGACTCGACCCTGCAGTACAGCACCTGCAGTATGGACGGCACTTTTTGCTTGGCTTCTAGCAGCAGGGCTTTGAGATCCTTCAGCACTGACTTGTCACAGGTCTTGTTGAGGAAGGTGATGGCTTTGTCTGCTTTCTGAGCACCCTGTACAGCCAATGTGGTACACACAGTCCTTGATCTCCTCATGCTATAGTTAATGGCATGCTGGATAGTAGGGAAGTCCAGGTCCTTGGAGGCCATGTCTGTGGCCACTAGGACATCCTTCTTGCCCTCTTGGAACACCTTGATGACCTTGGTGCACTCCTCCTGGTCTTTGCCCCTATGGATGGCTATAGCCTCGACCCCCTTGAGCAGCAGGTACTTGTGGATGGTAAGGTCCACATCTGCCTTCTTTGTGAAGATGACCACAGGTGGGGGTGTCTTCCGCAGGTCCTCAAGCAGGTACACCATCTTAGCCTCTTTCACAAAGTCTACTTCCTGGACGACATCCAGGCCGACAAGTCCCCGCATACTCCACAATGACAGGCTTTACGAGGGCACTCCTGGAAAAGTTCTGGATCTTCTTCGGTATGGTGGCACTGACAAGCAGGGTCTGCTGACGGCCCTTGAAGTGGGAGAAAATGGTGTGGTTATTGCCCTCGAAGTACATCATGCCATCGGCCTTGTCCAGGACCAGGTGTCCAGGCTGACTACCTTCTTCAGCATCAAATCCATAAGGTGCTCAGGGGTGGCTCCATCATATACACACCATGTCAGAGGGTCTCCATCTGCTCCTTGACAGACATGCCCCCTATGCAGAGTGTGCAGGGCAGGAGTGGCAGGCTGTCTTCCTGCAGTAGGCTGCAGTCGTGCTCCAGGATGCCATGGGTCTACCGGGCCAGCTCCCTCAAGGGGTAGATGATGAGGCCATAGGGCCCCTCATGCTTGGAGAAAGGCAGCCTCCTATCTTGTTCCAGGCAGAACATGGTGACAGGCAGTATGAGCACTAGCCTGAACCCGTGAAAGAAATGCCTATCATGTCACAGCTGGACAAAATGGTGGGGATGCTCTAGATCTTGATGGGCATCAGGTGGTGGATGCCCTTCTTCAGCCCTCTCAAGATGGTGGCAGGAAACTTCATTTCCTTGAAGCTCTTGATGGGTGTGGGGATACCATCTCCCTCCACAGAATGTGGTATTTCTTCCGTACACACTCATGCCACTCTGCAGACATGCTCAGGACATAACGGGGTGGGGTTCAACTGGTTCTGACAGGGTTGTCATACATGATGCCTTTGGCCATCTCCCTCACTAACATCAAGGCTCGGCCCTCAGCCTCCCTCTCCAGGATCTTCTCTTCTTCCTCCAGCTGCCTCTCCTTGGTGGACTCCTTGTGGGCGTCAGCACCTTGAGGAGCTGATACTGATCCAGGAGGCTGCTGTTGGACTGAGGGCCCAGTGGGATGTCATCCTCATCTCCCCAGGGCTGGCTGCTCCTGTCCTGCTGCTCCTCCTCTGCAGCTCCCTGGCATCTGCTGCAGCAGCTTTTGCAGCAGTAGTTGCCAACGCTGTCCACGGTACATAGGGCACGTCGTCCTCAGTGTCCTCAACCTCTGCTTCAGTGCGAGGCCGCTTCCATTTGGGTTCTGGCTCCTCATTGTTTTGTCAGGTTGTAGTTTAAATTGCAGGAACAAGAGAACTTAAAACAGGTAACTGGAATGAGAGAAAACTGTCCCTTTTGTTTTGACAATAGATCTCATATACCTTCACAATGATGGATTTGCTAGACGGTGGATTCCAGGTAACCTCCACCCTGGAGATGGGAGATTGACACCTCTCCGCTTTTGGTGGGAGGAGTGGGAGGATGGGGTGGTATTGGCCTTCTGCCTTGACAGGGGAAATGTTACCTTAAAGTTTAACAAAAAAAATTAGTAATACTTTAAACAAAGTCATCTTGTTATCTATCCTATGTTGGATACATTATCTTTATGCCTGGAAGGGGATTTTAAAGTCGTTAACAATTTGGCAGTGAAAAGCACTATAGCTGAATATAAATTGCAGTGAGTGACTGAGATACCATTTTAGGCTTTTACAAAGAATGTTCTTTACAAAAACAATTTACCTCTCCTGTCTTTCATAATCTGCTTTTGCCACTCTACCCTGGATCAGTTTCCCTTCCTGCTCTTCCTTCTCACCCTCACCTGTTCCTGAAGAGGAGGGGCTGGCATCTATGGCCATCTATGACACTGTTGCCCCACCCTAGCCTCCAGTCTCCCTCTTCTCCCTTCCCCCACTGCCTAATAACCCCCAGCAGCAGCGGCCCTACTAGCAAGAGCAAAGACAAACCACGTGTACCGCCTCCTTCCCTTACCCTTCCCTGCCACACATGCTGGCTAAACCGGTCACCCCTCAAGGAGGTGGCTGGGAAAGAAATATATTAAAGTTCATGTTCCTTTTTCTATGGTAAATCTCTCTCAAATTAGATCTAAACTGGAACTATTAACTCTTTTCCCGGTCAAAAGTAAAGGGCTCACGTGTTAATTAATTACTCTTGTTAACTAACTGGAAAACAGTCTCTTCATTTTAATCTGCCTTTCCAAACCAAATTTGTAAGCGCCCTAGTAAAATCTTACCTTCAACTTTACCATGTGCTGAAGCATTGGTGCTAGATAACTCCAGTGCTTGTTGTGCCAAGCTTGCTAAAGTTATTTTTTTTAACAAATTATATGAAAGGGTAAACTGAGGCAAGGTGGGTCGATGCCAAGGGAATAACGCAAGATTGCAGCAGAGAGAAAATTAGAAGGAAATAAAGTTTATTATTCACCTTTCACAGATGGAAAGGGGTCTGGTACTCAGGCGAGTGTGGCATGGAAGGCTGGAAACTTAGGTGTATTTAAGGGCCTTTAAAGCAAAGGGGGCTTAGACCTGGTAGAGGTCTGGGTCAAAAGGAAGGTCCCGAATTGTATTATTTGGTTTCCATAGTAGTCACATGAATCTAGTATCTTGACATCACCAGGCATCAACCAACGTCTCATGACTTCAGGTGGTGGGCTAGAGGTTGCCATGGTCATATGATAACAATATGCCAATAAACAAGGCTCTCAGTGGTGTGCTGAAGGTCCTCACAGGCAACTAATAGCAATGTATCAATACAAAAGCCTAAAAGATAAATTGTTAGCAAGACTGGACATATTTAAGAAATTCTGTGTAATCACTGGTTTCTAAAACTAAAGTATTTTTCTTGTTAATGATTATAGGGTAAAAGGCCGTGTGGGCCATGCAAGCTGTGCGGCAGGGGAATGTCAAGGGGTGAGACCCAAGCAAAATGACTGCTAAATAAAAATGGCTACATTGCCGGGCTCGGTGGCTCAGCCTGTAATCCCATGCCTTTGGGAGGTTGAGGTGAATGGATTGCCTGAGCCTGCGGGTTCGAGACCCGCCTGGGCAATGAGACCTCATCTCTACAATAAATCAAAAAATCAGTCGGGCGTGGTAGCGCATGTCTGTAACTCTGGCTACTTGGAAGGCTGAGGTGGAAGGATCGCCAGAGCCCAGCAAGTCGAGGTTACGGTGGCCGGGAGCGACCACTGCACTTCAGTCTGGGTGACAGAGTGAGACTCCAACTCAAAAAAAAAATGTCTACATTATATCCTAAATTTCTAGGGTTTCTTCCTTTCATTATAGATATATTATCTATAATGAAAAAAATATATATATAAAGTATCTTCCCTGGCCATTTGGATATCTTTTGTGATCAACAGTGGTCCTCTGGAAAATAGATTCCAGGCAGACTTGGAAGTATGAAGCTTACTGGGGGTAAAACTATGAGAGAAAAAGTTAAGAAGGAGCAGACATAGGCAAGGAATGTCTTCAGATCATGATGCTCGTCTGACACCTGTGATAGGAGAAAAGGGGTAGAAAAATTGGGATACGAGCAACCTCAGACTGCAGTGCATCTCTGAGAAAGCCTTGGCAATTCCAACAGGAAGCTCTGCTGCAGAGAATTCCTGCAGAGGAGTCCCTCAGAAACTTCCCGGTACTTTCTGCCATGCACAATCTTGAAAGTGTTTATTCCAGGAGTATGACTTTAGTTCAAATGCTGTGGTGAATCTCAAAGGAGCTGTGAGTGGAGGCTGTCAGCAAATGCACTCCTTAAAGTTTGATGGTGCATTTATTCTTGGAGGAGTAAGACAGCATTCCTTTGTGCCTGAATATAAGTCCAGTCATATGAGGTCTAAAGAAGTAGAATCTTGGGCCCCTCTGTCAGAGTCAGGGTGCTTTTAGTTAATGATAAGTACTGTAAAGGAAACAGAGTAAATGAGATGACAACAGAAATTGTGGAGGTAGTGATAAGGTGGTCAGGAATTTTTCTAAGATGACACATCACCCCTCTCCCTGCCCCCCTTTGTTTAGGTTTTAAACACTTAACGGTCCTAGCAGGTTATTTGAGATGGAGAATATGGCAAGTAAAAGCTGTGTGGCAGAAGCACCTTGGCATATTTGAAGAACCACAGTAAAGCAAGGTGGCTCGTCTTTTATGGGTGAAAGGGAGAGTCAGAGGCAGAATCCATATTATACACAGCCTTGAAGTCTACGGTAAGGAGGGTGGGTTTTACCTTTTAGCTAAGGAAAAGCTTGAAGCAGTGTAGCAACATGAGTAATTCCTCTTTTGTAATAATTGTCATCGTCATCTCCTATAATTTGCTTACAGAGAAGCAAATATATGTAGTTGGGACTAAGACAGGGCAGTATAAATGGAAAAGTGAATTGATTTAGAATATATTTTAGAAACAGAATGAATAGGTCTTGCTGATAGATTAAGTATGGGGAATGAAGGTAAAAAGAAACCTAGAATTACCCATGGTTTTTCCAGCCTGATGGGTAGTTTTTGGTGCCCCCAGATAGTATGAGAAAGAATAGAATAAAGTTTGGGACAAATACTTTTTCTTGTGCATACTAAACTTATGAGATCTAGGACCTCCACATAGAGATGGATATGAGTTGGTAGCCCAGGAAAGTACTCAAAACAAGAGATGTACATAAGAGTCATCTACTTGAGTCATATTTAATGTTCTTCATGGCTGTGTAGGAGTACTGTCTTACACCCTGAAGATTGATCCCAAATCTCTAGATGTTGAATAGCCACTGGGCCCAATGGGTAGTGGTTGAGAATAACAGGTCATAATTATGAAGTTACAATAAAAATTGATTGGGGAAGCAAAAATTCATTGACAGTTACCAACCAAAGATCTGGTATTGTTTTTATGAGCTTGAGGCAAGGGCAGTGAAGATCTCCCCAGAGAGGTAAGGGGGAATGCTTGGAATGAAGGAGTATACAAAACCCCTAAACAACTTAAGTGTCAAGATGTTCATGCCAAGGTGACTGCCCCTGTTCTCACTGGACCTGCTAGCCTTGTGGTTTGACTTGGTGACAGACCAAGTGTCTGATAATAGCAAAGTAAGAAGCTGGGTTGATAACTTTTCTCTTTAAGAGGGTTTCAGAGGTTGGCTTTGTCTTAGACAAACCCAGTGTTGTTTTTTTTAACTGGTTTAAATGGCCAGAGTAGGCACAGATGCCCACATGGATAGCTTAGATAGTTCTTCAAGAGAAAAACTGCCCTGAGAAAGATAGGTATAATAGAAAAGCAAGGCTCAGGTCAGAAAATTGTTCACAGCGCCAGACTTGGAAGGGGGTGCTGTGACATGGAGGACAAGTTATATTTTTCTCTTGCGCTGCCTTCTTCCTTGTGAAAATAGTGGGCCATGTTGATGACTCACCTCTCCCGATGATAAACTTGTCTACTTATACAGTAGGTAGGTATGGCTTTGTGAAACTTGGAGGGTGTAGAAGACAAGGGGAGAGGCTAGGTACTTTAAGATAAGCATAAAACACTTCCATTTCTGGTCTGTAGAAAAGGCAACATCAGAACATCCTGGAAACCCCCATGATCAGAATTCTGGACTTCCCTGTTCACTATTGTTTACCTAGGTATAAGGTAGAGTTGAGTTAAGCAGCAAAGTAATAAAGTCAGTGGGATGAGTAAAATGAGAGGCCTTGTTAAGGATTAGAGTTCATGACATTCTTAATTACGATAAGTGACAATATATCATATGTGGCTTTCTGGAGGGACACTTGGAATATAACTGTAACCAACATTTCTACCTGAGCCTTGCACAGTCTGGCTTCCCTGGGCACCTGCTGGCTGCTTATACTAGAGCCTAGAGTCTGGGAGGATGGTTTGAAGATCAACCTAATATATTCAGAGCTTGACAACTAAAAAGCTTTTGTCCCTCAAGCTGGTAACTGGTATGTTCAGTATCTTTGGAAGGTTGCTGGAGAAAGTTACTGATTGTTGCTTAAAAAGTAAGGACCTTGTGCTGCTGCAGGCTGATTCTTACCTCATTGATGCCTTTGTATCAAGTGGCTCCTTGTCAGGGGATAAACTCTTGTTGCTTGGTACAACTAATTAATAGCTACAGATCAATTTTCCCATAGTCTGCTTCTAGATATACTACTTGCTGTTTATGATTAATGGCTCATGTATTAAGATACCTCTAAATAATCTGTGCCCTAAACATTAACCCATGCCAACTGAAAGAGATAGCTATTTAATAACTTGTTCTTGTAATAAATCAGCTGTAACAACCCAAGTGTGCTAAGGAAACCAGAACCCAAGCTAAATAGTTCAATAGAAAAAAATTTAATGTGGGCAACCAGCTGCAAAAATATTTTAAGAGTTAATAGCCAAAAAGGAACTTCTGAAGAAATCCAGACTAAGAGCAGAAGTCACCTTTCTACTTTAGACTTGAAAGAACAAAGGGAAGAAATAGTATTACTACAGTCTTGCAGAGACTGTCCAGAGGGGGCTAGAGCCATGGCTTGGAGAAAAACTGGAGAAGAGAGAAGCTGATTCTAGAACACTGGAAGTGAAATAATCATTTCCCACAGATTCTGCTGAATTGGGAGATAGGGAAAAATACCCTGCCTCCTCCCTTCCACCTGCCTGCCTATCATCAGGGCTTTTCATTGACCAAACCCAACTGGAAATCAGATAGCAGGAGCCTAGTTTATACAACTATCACTTGAATTGGACTGTGGGGCTGGGACTGTGGGTATTAAAAATGCTACTTCTTCCTACTTGCCGGCCTGCTGGTGTTGCCTTCCTCAACCATCAACCCTGGAGTAAAAAGCAACCATGGAATCCAGGAATAACTAAGAGGCTCTGGGCAGACTAAGGGGGACTTGATCTGGTGTGTGGAATAAATATTAACCAGATGACTGGGTCATTCCAAGTCTAGCAGGAAGATACCCACAGTGCAGCTCTGGAGAAAGCCTCAGCTTACTTAACCAGGACTGCCAGCTCAAGACTGCTCATAGAAGAGTTCTACATCAGGCAGGACTGACCAAGGCCTGGTGTGATCTACCTGACTGGGATCTACCTGGGTAAAGAGTGTCCTTACTAACACTGTGGCATATCCCACAGGTGCTGCAGCTGAAGGCTGCTAGCTAACTGCACTCTTCAAGGCTGGCTCTCCCTCAGAGGAAGACTAGAATGGTGCATCTTCATGGCTGCCACATTGACCATGTGATTGTCCAAACTAGGAAACTAAAGAGTAAAGAGTATTGTTAATCACACTAAGACAACAGGCACAAACTCCATCCGTTTAGGCAAGTTGGTATATATGGTCCCTGTGGTATAATGACTGTGACCTGGAACTAAGGGCAGCCAGCAGAGTTGTGAAAGGTGTTATAGAAAAGTGAACTCAGTGTTGCTTTTGCCTCTTCAGTGTAATTGCTTTGAGATAAGCATTGATTGTCTGGCAGACACTGGTAATGACTCTGCATGTTAATGAACTGGACAAAATTGAGTCAGCATGAAAGCCATGTGAGGTAATAGGTTGATGAAGGCAAGTGGAGGTTGATAAATCTTGGGCAGTCTCAGTTCCATCCTGTCCCATTTCAGAGCTTTTGAATTCCAATCCTGGGAACTGCTTCTTCCTGGAACTACTGTTCTCAAGGAGAAAGACATCAGCCTAAAAAGTTTCTTTGTGGAAACTACAATATATCTTAGGACTTTTCTCTTTTTATAAACTTACTTAGGGTTGAAACAAACTAGGATCATACTTTTGATTTTTATCCTGTAATGTAGTACTAGATAAATCATATTCACCTAATAGTACTAGATATTGTCACTGACCAAAATAAGACACTGGAGTAATATGCCTATTTCAAAAGGAAAACTAACTGAATAACTTGTACCACTGGCAGCAGAAATATCAGCACACCTAAGGCTACAAATATCAAATAAGTATAACAAATACCTAGTATAAAGACAAAAACATTCAAAAATAAGAACAAAAACAAATCAAGTATATTAATAAAAACATAGAAGTTGATAGAATGCAATAGGATGAATATAGTTAAAGAACAAATCAGTAAATTGGAAGTTCCAGTTGAATTTTCACAGAAGGAAGAAGGGACAGAGAAAACATAAGAAATGTATAAGTTTAAAAACTTCAACATGTAGATAATAGACTAAAAAACTGTTAAAAAAAATGGAGATAAACTTCCCAGAATAATTTACGTCATATTAAAAGGGTTCATGAAGTGCATAGAGAATTCAAACCTCACAACCAGATGCCATATAATGAAAAGTTTAAAACTTAGTTATGAAAGCTTCAAATAAATCACCCATGGAACAAGAATCAATCTCATAGCACTCAAGAAAAATATTGGATGAAATGAGAAAATAATTTTTAAATAATTAAATGTGCTTTTATGGAAGTCCTTAATCCAAGTTTCTTGGAAGATAGAACTGAGGCAAGACTAATTGCTAATGCTTAATTGGAGGGTGCAATCCTAGAGCAGCAACAACCAAGGAAAAGAAATATAAGACAGGGGAGACTGGAAAATATATACAAGCTTATGCATTGCTAAGTTGGCCACTGTTTCACAAAGATCATGTCTGATTACTGGGCCTCTTAAGTGAACAGCATAGATGGAGGAGAAGGAAAAATTTACCTGTGGTCTCCCGTCTTTTAGCACTTACTAGTCACAGTTCATCATTCAGGGAGTTCACTTCTGGATGTTTAACTAGCCCACTTGGCAGCTGGGGGAAATACAGATCCCATCCATGGGGGGAAATACAAATCCCATGCATTGTGGCACTTCGTCTGAGCCCAGAAACACTGGAAGGAGCCAGAATCTCAGACCTTTAGCTAAGCAGTAGAATATATGGATCGGCATGTCATTGGCCCATGTCTGACTGCATCTGGGAATCAAGTGTCCCCAGGAGAATCTGAGGGAATTCATAGGGCGTGTCTGCTAGTATTTAGTCTTAAGTCTTCCTGTAACAGTCCCCTCCCCACCTAATGTCATTGACATACTAAAGAAACTTGGTTATTTATCCTATAGAATGTCTTATATTCTGGGTTTGGCTGACTGCTTCTTCTATGTCTAACTTTGTTCCTTTCCCCCCTGTATTTACTACAACTGGTAGGTAGTTCTACAAGCCGACTAGATTTTCTTTGTTGGCAGGACTTCACAGGCAACCTATACTATCTGTGGCATCACATTTGGAGGCACTATGTCTGGCTGTTCTATTTATAGTGGTGCTAAGTTTAGTGAATGGATCAGGCTGACACCTTCTGAACCCGCTAAGTTTCTTATTACTCTTTCACTTAAGGATTTTAGTTCATATTGTTGATCATAAAAAGAACCCTAACTCTGCACTCTTTTCTCTATCCATTCTACTTACAATTCTTCCAACCAAGAAATAGATTGTATTTCCCTACCCTCTTGAATCTAAGCTGACCTCATCATGACTTGCTCTGGACAATAGAATGTGATAGAAGTGAAACTGTCATTTCAAGCCTGTGCATCAGTGAGCCTTGTGTTCTTTCTCTCTTTGTTGCCACTGTTATGAGAATGAGCCTAGGCTAGAATGAGCCTGTTGGAGATAAGACTATGTGAGTGAAAGCCCTGTTTTCCCAACTGAGATCATTCTAGACCAGCATTTGGTGAACAGACCCCTAAATGCGTGAGCTCAGCCTCCTGCCCACAACTGGCTATAAACCTGTTACAAAGGGTATATGTAACAGGCAGGCAGTTGTTCAGGGGGCCAGAGGAAAGCTTTAAGGTACTGTTGTCTGTCTTGACAAACTCTACCACTTTGTCCCCACATACCTGGTCAGTTCCTATTCTGGCCTATCCCCAAATAGGATATTACAGGGAAAGGTGTAGATGGAGGTGGTGGCTGCCTCTATACAAGGTATATGAGGCCAGAAGTATTACAAACACAAGGGTAGGTCCCAGGACTCCTCAGAAACTTTCCCAGTGTTCAAAATGCCCTTCCTGGTCATGTTTCCCAGGCCTTTCTGCTTGGCAGGGATGCCATCCCTAAGAGCCAAAGGTTAGAAACTGAGCCCAGATGCTGTAGCAACTGTGCTGGTGGTAGCTACAGGGTGTGTTTCCTCAGCCTTAGTACAACAAGTTTTTGCTAATATTATTAATAAGAGAATTTCCAGTAGAAATCTGGATTGAGCTATATGCATATAATTGTTACCTGAAAGAAATATCCTACCACTTTATCATCCTTCTCCCAACAATCACACCATTCTAGGAAACACTATTGAGAGAAAATCTAATTTTAAACCAGAGAATTCAATAAGACCTCCCACCAGAATTCCCAGAGCATGAGAAGATGCTGCAGCTAGTCTTCTGCCAGTCCTGTGGTCTCCATGGTGTCTGACTTGACACTGTTGCACAAGTATCAGGACAGAATTTGGAAGTCCCAAACATGATAGATCCTGATTCATGTTTACACATATTTACTCACTTGGGATCTTGGTAAGCCAGTCCCACTTCAGGTGCTATCATCTAGTTATTAGAGCCCTTCATTACCAGCCAGACTTCTTTCAAGAGAGGTTCCTCTTTGGTGTTGAGAAAAGGATAGTATTTCAGGAATCAACACTCTTACATTGGCTCAATGGGCTCTTAAGAACACTCCATCCCCACCCAAATGGTTAGTCAAGTCCCCCTGACTAGCGATGCTCAAGACTAGAATTGAAGGACCCTAGAATTCTAGTCAATTTAATTTGTTACCACCCAACTTCTTGGAAGGTACTAAAATACTAAGTGGAATTAGGACTGAGATAAGTACAGCTCAGAAACACAAGCTGAGGTTCCTGGAACTCTATTCTCTAATTACAAGGAAGTATGTCCTCTCTGTAGGATGACAAGGGGGGTTCTTTGTTACACTTTTTGTGGGGGATGGGCATAGCAATCTGGAATTCTATTATATTTTGGTGAATGCCATAGGCCTGCTAGGATCAGGGAGACAAGTTCATTAGGTCAGTTCAGCCAAAAGCTTCTCCTATCTCCTTTCTTTTAAAGAAAGGTCTTAGACTGGAAACTTTCATTTTTTATTGAAGAAGCAAAGGTTCTGAAATCAGGCCCAGGTTTCACACCCATCTCAGCTTCCATGTGACCTTTAAGTTTCTTAATCTTTGAGCCTCTCCAACACCTTTGTAGTATTGCTTACATCCTGAGTTGACCCTTCCTTTATCTTCAAGTAGCATTAAAGATAACTACAAACTTTCAAGAAAATTAATGGTGAATATGTAAACCCCACTGGAGTTGTATGGATTAATTTAAAAATAAAGGTAATTAACTATGCTGAAAATTGGTTGAAAGGATAGCCCTATTCTGTTACCATTATTGTAGCAACTTCAACCTCACAATCAAAGATCAGTAAAACAGAGTAGGCCAGAAACTACTCCTATTATCTAAATTAACTCATGATTATGAACAATACAGAATTATTCAATAAGCAATAATTACAAAGTTGTAAGTAACTTGAAAAATGGATTTAGCAAATCTTATTCCATATTCTTAAACTATAGAAAAGAAAGATGTATAAAATGATGTATAAAAATAGACTAGAGAAAATAAACAGGAATGTTTATCACATTCCTGGAATTGGAAGTGGTTTCTTGTTCTGGTTTCTGAATTTTAACAAAGACAACTTAAGATACAGGATATCGACACTAATTTGTGAATACGTGAAACAGTAGGAGATACGAACAGCAAATATGCTCTGTGGTAAGACAGGCCACAATTTAGTTACAAATATTCCCCAAATCTCAGTGACTTAGCACACATGTTTTACTTATACTGGAGTGATGAGGGTAGGATATCTCACCTCCTAGCAGTGACTAAGAGAACTGAGATAGAAGCATGAATTCCTATCACATTTCTTGAAATGTGTCTTTCAAGGTCTTCATAGACATGGAAAAATAAATGGTTTTTAAGGGATTTATGGCAAGACCTGGAAGTTGTATATATTGGTGCTACTAAAGGTACTGGGCCATGACTTTTCATTGTCAGTGATGAAATAAAACTTATACCATATTATAAATCAACCTCATTGCTAAACACAGTATTTAGTTCAGTTGAAATTATATACTCAGCAAGTCTTTTCCATGGAGGAAAATGGATATTGATAGTCTGATACAAGGTTATTTACTCATGATCAAAATATATAGTTCATAGGTACTAATTTGTGGCTCAGACTTAGTATCCCGGGTATACACTTTTCCCACAATATGGCTAGAACCCAGTTATGCTCCAAATTTATTGGAAGAGAACCTAGAAAAAGATTGTCAGAAACAATGCTATAATCTCCCAAATCTTAGTTTTCTACTTTGTAAATACAAGAAAGGCTATAATGGGTCAATGTTTTAAATTACAACTGATTGTCTAAAGGTTGCTAGATAATGGGGAGTGATATTGGTAAAAGTGCTAGAGTAAGGATCTCTGGAAACTATCTTCCATAAAAGAAAGCAGCAAGAACACTAGGAAAAATTGTCAAATTCAGTTTTAGAACTCAGAAACTAATCAATACTTAGAACAATCTAGGGAAAAACTGAATCCAGGTAATAGCAAGCTTTGTGCTGTTTTAAATGCCCTAGTGCCTCCACCTGTCCCCCCAACTCTGTAGTAGTTCAAAAACTAACACCTTACAAACAGTGAAAACCAGTTTAGCAGTCACCAGAAAAGGATAGAATGGGATTAGACTGTATTCAAGGCCGCATTCTTGGAGAACTATTGCTACTTAACCCATGTGACTTCATTGGAAGACCCCATTCACAAGTCTGCCTTTATATGACTCAGATCACCTACTACAAAAAGCCTTTTCCATGGGGGCATCTGTCAGAAACAATTAAAGGCAATTGTTTAACACTACAGGTGGCTGAGATAGTAGATAACATTTGGAGCAACCCATAGGCTAAATAAAAAGCTGGAAATGAGGTGTCCACAGAGATTTTGAAAAGCTCTAATATATTCCTAGTAATCTGGAATATTATGTACATATGTAGGACTATGCATGTGCTGAGGAAAGATCTTAGAAGACCCTAAATTCTCACCTCTGGCTGACCTTGAGGCTCTTCACTGGCAGTAAATAAAGGCTAAGGGAGAGTTCCTTTCTTCTCTCTCTTAATTTTTTTATTTTAAAGTGTGGGGTACAATTCAGGGTTAGGTATACACACGGTCATTATGCAGGTACCCTTGTTGATGAGGTGTGCCCCCCCTCCCCGGCAGATTCCCACTACTGCCAGTCCCACTTCCCCCCTCCAACTCCCCCCAGCAGTTTCCTGCTACTGCCAATATTTTTCTTATAGTGTTATGATAATTGTTCTAGGTCCGCTTATGAGTGAGAACATGTGATACTCAGTTCTTTGTTTCTGTGATACATCACTTAGTATTATAGACTCTAAGTCCATCCAGGTTGCAGTGAAGTTCATGATTTTGTTCTTCTTTATGGCTGCGTAATATTCCATAGTGTATATGTATTACTTTTTTTTTTTAGTCCTCTTTTGATGGGCAGCGTGGTTGGTTTCATGTTCTTGCTACTGTGAACAAAGCTGCAATGAACATATGTGTGCAGGTATCTTTTCCATAGAGCGATTTGAGTTTTTCCAGGTATATTCCCAGTAAGGGGATTGCAGGGTCATATGGAAGGTCAATTTTTAGATCTTTTAGGAATCGCCACACTGTTTTCCACAGAGGGTGTATTAGTTTACACTCTCACCAACAGTGTAGAAGTGTTCCCCTTTCACCGCATCTTCTCCAGCAGCTGTTGTTTTTGGAGTTATTGATGACGGCCATCCTGAGTGGAGTTAGATGGTATCTCAGTGTAGTTTTATTCTACATTTCTTTGATGACTAGCGAGGCTGAGCATTTTTTCATGTATTTGTTGGCTGCTTGTATGTCTTATTTTGAGAAGTGTCTATTCATATCCTTTGCCCACTTTGTAATGGGGCTCTTTGTTTTTTTCTTTTCAGCATGTTTGAGTTCCTTGTAGATCCTACATGTTAGGCCTTTGTAGACATACAGTTGGCAAATATTTTTTTCCCAGTCTGTGGGTTGTCTCCTTGTTCTCTTGATGATTTATTTGGCTTTGCAGAAGCTTGTCAGTTTGATGAGATCCCACTTATCTATCTCATCTCTTATGGCATGGGCACTTGGGGTTTTGATCAGGAATTGGTTGCCAGTTCCAATTTCCATAAGGGTGTCTCCTTCATTTTCTGAGGTTTTTATAGTTTGAGGTTTTACGTTTAGGTCTTTAATCCATTTAGAGTTGATTTTTGTATATGGTGATAGGTAGGGGTCTTGTTTTAATCTTCTGCATGTGGTCAGTCAGTTTTCCCTGCACCATTTACTGAATAGGTTCTCCTCTCCCCAGTTGTTGGTGATGGAGGCTTTTCCAAAGATTAGTTGGTTGAGAAATTGAGGTTTTGTTTCTGGAATCTCTATCCTGTTCCATTGGTCTATAAGCCTGTTCTTGTACCAATACCAGCCTGTTTCGATTATTGTAGTTTTATAATAAAGTTTAAAGTCTGGTAGGGTGATATCTCTGGTTTTTGTTGTTGTTGTTGCTTTCGCTGAGGATTGTTTGACTATTCATGGTCATTTATGTTTCCATGTGAATTCCTGTATTGTTGTTTCCAGGTCTGAGAAAAAATGCTGCTGGTAGTTTAATGGGTATTGCATGAAGTCTGTAGATTGCCTTGGGTATCATGGGCATCTTAACAATGTTGATTCTCCCAATCCATGAACACGTAATATTTTTCCATTTGTTTGTACCATCTTTGATTTCTTTGAGCAGTGTTTTATAGTTTTCATTGTAAAGGTCTTTCACATATCTGGTTAGGAAGATGCCAAGGTATTTTATTTTTTTGTGGCTATTGTGAATGGGATTGTGCTTTTTATTTGGGTTTCTGTTTGTTTATTGTTGGTGTATAGAAATGTGACTGTTTTTTGCACATTTATTTTATACCCTGAGACTTTGCCAAAGTCCTTTATCAGTGCAAGGAGGTTTTGACAGATTCTCTTGAGTTTTTGAGGTATAGCATCATGTCATCTACAAAGAGGGATAACTTGACTTCCTCTTTTACTATTTGAATACCCCTGATCTCCTTCTCTTGTCTGATTGCTTTAGCTAGGACTCCCAAATCTATGTTGAACAGGAGGGATGAGAGTGAGCATCCTTGTTTTGTTCTAGTTTTCAGGGGAAATGGTTCCAATTTCTGTCTGTTTAGCAGTATGCTGACTGTAGGTTTTTTGTAGATGGCTCTCACTTATTTTGAGGTATGTTCTACCTTTGCCTAAATGCTCAAGGGTTTTTATCAAGAAGGGGTGCTGTATTTTATCAAAAGCTTTTTCTGCATCTAATGATATTATCATGTGGTTTATGTTTTTACATGTGTTGATGTATTTAATTATATTTATGGTCCTATGAATGTTGAACCAGTCCTGCATCTTGGGGATGAAGCCTACTTGATCACGATGGATGATTTTTCAGTTATGTTGTTGAATCCAGGTTGCTAGGATCTTGTTAAGAAGTTTAGCATCAATGTTCATCAAGGATATTGGACTGTAAAATATTCTTTCTTTGTTGGATCTTTACCTGGTTTGGGTATCAATGTGATGTTAGCTTCATAAAATGATTTGGAGAGAGTTCCATCTATCTCAATTGCCTGGAATACTTTCCAATAGGATTGGTATCAGTTCCTCCTTGTATGTTTTGTAGAATTCTGCTGGAAAGCCATCTGGTCCAGGGCTTTTTTTTTTTTTTTTTTTTTTGTAGGTACTTTTCTTATAACATAGTCAATTTCTTAGATTGTTATTGGTCTATTTAGGGTATCAGTTTATTCTTCTTTCAACCTGGGGAGGTTGTGTGATGTCAGAAAGTCCTCCATTTCCTTTAGGTTTCAAGTTTGTTTCTATACAAGTGTGCATAGTAGTCTCTGATAATCTTTTTTTTTTTCTTCAGGGTCAGTTGTGACTTGATCTTTTGAATTTCTGATTGTGTTTATTTGGGTTTTTTCTCTCTTTTTCTTGGTCAGTCTAGCTAGCGAGCCATCAATCTTGTTTATCCTTTCAAAGAACCAGCTTTTAGTTTTGCTGATTTTTTGTATTAAATTTTTGTCTTCTGTGTCTTGAACTTGGGCTTTTATTTTGGTGATCTGGATTCTTCTGCTGAAGTTAGGGTTTTGGTGGTCTTGCATATCCACCTCCCTTAGATGATTTGTTAGGTTGTTAACTTATTTATGATTTTTTCATTTTCTTTATGTGTGTTTGTAGAGATATGAATTTCCCTCTTAGTATTGCTTTCATGGCATCCCAGAAGTTTTGGTAAGATGTTTCTCCATTTTCACTTATTTCCAGGTATCTTTTTATCTGTTTTGATTTTCATGTTGACCCAGGAGTTGCTTAGCATCATGCTGTCTAGTGTCCATATCTTTGTGGGTTTTAGGGGAACTTTGTTGGTGTTGATATTTATTTTTATTCCACTGAGACGGTGCATGGTAGGATTTCATCTTGTGAAATTTGTTTATGCTTGATTTATGGCCAAGGATATGGTTGATTTTAGAGTACGTTCCATGTGGTGATGAGTAGAATGTATATTCCATGGTGGTCGGTTTTAGTGTTCTGTAGGTATCAATTAAGTCCATTTGGTCAAGTGTCAGTTGAGGTTCTGGATCTCCCTGTTGATTTTTCATCTTGATGATCTGTCTAGGGTTGTAAGTGGGGTATTTAAGTCCCCAGCTATGATAGTGCTAGAGTCAATATTTTTTTTATGTTTACCTAGAAGTTGCTTTATGAAGGTTGGTGCTCCTATGTTCGGTGCATACATGTTTAGGAAGGATATTTCTTCTTGATGTATCTAACCTTTTATCATTATGTACTGACCTTCTGTATCTTTTTAAATTTTTGATAGCTTAAAGGGTATTTTGTCTGATGTTAAGATCATGACTTCTGCTTTCTTGTGTTCCGTTCGCCTGAAATTTTGTTGCCCATTCTCTTACTTTGAGTCTGTGAGTGTCCTTTCTGGTGAGATGAATCTCTTGGAGACAATATATTGTTGCCTCATGACATTTTATCCATTTTGCCATTTTATGTCTTTTCGGTGGTGCATTTAGTCCATTCACATTCAGGCTAATTATTGAAATGTGAGAGTTTATCCCGGTCATGAGGTTCTTATAGAGTTTGTTGTTGTTGCTGTTTGTTTGTTGTCTTTATTGTAATGTGTGCTTTCAATCTTTTTCCTGCATTTTTGTGATAGGTGTTGTTGTTATTTTTTTTTCCTTTCTTCTGTGTTTAATACTTTCTTAAGCATTACTTGTAGAGCTGGTCTGGAGGCAGTATAAACTCTTAGGGATTGAATATCTGGGAAAGATTTTAATTCTCCATCACTGATGAAGTTTAGCTTAGCTGGGTAGGTAATTCTTGGTTGAAATTGTTTATCTTTGGGAACTTTGAAGATTGGGCTCCAAGCTCTCCTAGCCTGAAGTGTTTCTGTAGATATGTCTGCTGCTACTCTAATTGGTCTTCCCTGGTAGGTAGTCTGACCTTTTTCTCTTGCTGCCTTTAGGATTTTTTCTTTTATACCTACTTTGTGTAGGCAAATTACTATGTATCTAGGGGTTGGTCTTCTCATTTGTTGTCTTGCAGGGGTTCTCTGTATCTCTTGTTTGAATGGTCACATCACTGATGAGATGAGGGAATTTTTCTTGGATAATTTCATGGAATGTTTGTTCCATTGTGGTCTCTGTCTCTCTTTCTGCCTCAAAAAGTCCAATTACTCATAGGTTTGGCCGCTTGAAATAATCACTCATCTCTTGAAGGTTTTGTTCTGTCTTTTTAAACTTCTTTTCTATGTTTTTAATAGTCTGGGTTAGTTCCATATTTTGGTTCTCAAGCTCTGAGATTCTTTCTTCTGCTTGGCTGATTTTGCTTTCCATGCTTATCAGTTTGTTATTTATTTCATTCACTATATTCTTTATTACTGTTATCAACTCCTTCATTCTTTTCTCTTGTCTCTCCTCAACACTATTTATTATCTCTATCAATGTCTTGATATCTAGGTTTGTGGTTTCAGACCAGTCATTCTGGGAGTTCTTCATTGCTTGTATTCCAAAGTCTGTATTTTCAGTGTCTGACCTCCCAGGGGTCTGTGTGAGACCTATATTCTTCTTTTGGTTTTTCTTCATTTGTGTAGATTCCCCCACCCCCAAACCTCTTTTTTAATTCTGTTGTTCAGGGATGGAGGGTAGCTTTTACTTCTGTTTGTTCAATCTCCTATTCTTTCTTATGTGGATCCTCTGACTTTGTTCAACTCTGAAGCTGGACTGTGGGTGGGGGGCTGTACTTTTTGCAGTTTTGAAATTTAATCGAGGGGGGAGCTGTGATTCAGAAACTATTTGCAGATCCCAGTATCCAGTGACAGGTGTGTGGGCCCCCTGGAACACACTTCCCTCTGCCTTACAATCTGTTCATGCAGTGGGGGTTTAGGTTTGCTCTCTGAAAGCAAAATGAAGTAAGAAAAAGGAAAATAATGGAAAAAGGAAGGAGGAGGATGAGAGGAATGTGGAAAGAGAGAAGAATAAGAGGGAAAACCGACAGCCATACCAACTAACAAATGAAAAGAGACACGAACAAAGACAGAAAAAAATTTCAAAAACTAAAATGAACAGACAACCATACAAACACACAAACTGAAAAAAAACTCTATTGATGTACTCTCCCTCAAAAATATCCATACACCAACAGGATATCTAAAAGAAAACAGCAATAAAATAACAGAAACAAAGCAAGTACACAAACATAATAAAAAACAGAAAGAAAGAGAGAAAAAAACTCAAACAAGCAAAAAAAAGAGCAAAACAAACAAACAGATGAACAAAAAACAAAACTTGCTCTGAGAGCATTACTTTAAGTCCAACTTCCTTTCAACTCTGATCTCCTGCCCCTCCCCTCTGCTCTCAGTGCAGGCTGAAAGGGTTGCTCTCTGTGTGGGTCAGATGTCCCAGGCCTACTGTGAGAGGAGGGTGGATCAGATCTGGACTCACCCAGTTTGCTGCCTGTTAAGTCTCCCACTCAGTACTGACATGTTTCTGTCTGATCCAACATGCAAGAGGGGTTTCTGTCTCTCTGAGTTTGACGAGATTACCACTAGGTCCCAAGTTGAAGGTTGGCTGGAGCTGGGTGGGGCAATGCAGGTCTCTGCTGGTCCCAGGACCAAGAAAATGGTTCCAGTTGACATTTCCTCACTAGTGGTGGGGCTCCTCTTCAGTTTTCCCATCTACTCTCTCCATGGATCGGATCTGGGGCTCCAGTCACTATGCTGTCACAGGTGATGGTATGGGCCAGGTGCCAGGTGATGAGAATCAGCTGTATTCAGCAGGCTCATCTCAGGAAAGTCCTGAGAACAGCAGACAATCCTGCAAGGCAGTGGCTTCAATCTCAGGGTGGTGGGGGGTTGCAGTCACCTCTGGAGGAGAGCCCCAGGTGCAAGAATCCTAGTCTCCCCTCAAACAGAATTTCATTTACCCGCTGGCACACACCTACTCATGCAGGGAGTCTTTGTGGACACTCACTTTTGTGGAGACACTCACAATCTGACCTGTCCTGCTGCCATCTTGCTGGAAATCCTCAAGGCAGAGTTTCAACTGCCGAACTCAGTGTTGACAGTGTGTCCTGATACATGCAGGAACCCCCTCACTAAGGCCTGAGAAACTTAGAAGTTTCAGGTATCTAAGGAAATCTGTGTAATCAGTAGTAGATGATCACTTAACTAACAAAATAGAGACTCCTGTAGTTGTACATAACAATGAATACAAACTTCGCAGAACTCAATAGTAACAACAAACAGCAAACAAGAACCTGATGCTCAGAGTTGCCACATTATATTAAGATTTCTGGTTTTTAATGAGAAGACATACAAAGAGACAAAAAATAGCCCATGCACAAGAAAAACAGCAATCAATAGCCTGAGGAAGCCCAGATTTTGGACTTACTAGACAAAGACTTTAATGCAGCTATTTAAAACCTTCAAAGAAATAAAAGAAACCACATCTAAGGAAAAGTATGAGAAACATGTCTGTCATATAGAAAATATTAATAAAGATAATTATTTTAAAGAATCAAATAGAACCCCACATATTTAAAATATATATAAAAGAATCAAATATAAATTCTCAAGTTAAAGTATAATAACTGAAATTAAAACTCCACTAGTCAGATTCAACAACAGATTTGAGCCGGCAAAAGAATCAATGAACTTGAAAAGTCAATCAACTTGATAGGTCAAAATGTCCTGGAATTAGGTAAAAATTATGGTTGCATAACCTTCTGAATATACTAAAAAGCACTGAATTGTATAATTTAAAAAGGCAAATTTTATGGTATATGGATTCTAGCTTCATAAAAAAACTATGGACTTGGTGCTCCACATACCTCATTGTTATAAACACCAAGTAAACAGAAATCCTCAACTGCATGATAATAGATATGAGAAAAGCTATGACTTTCCTTCTAGAATGCTTTCTATTTCATCTTTTGGGGGTAATACTATAAATGGCCTCATCACATGTAGGTGTTGATCTAAATTGATAGGATGCTTCTGAGAGACAGGTAGTATCAACCATTACCAGACTTGTTCTCACTTGGTTCAGTAATTTTACCTCCAGCAATTGAATCTAAGAAGACAAAATATGAGAAAAAACTATTTTCAAATTAGCTTGAAAATATGCTAAGATACTAAATATTTAATTGTGCTTTTATTGAATAAACCATAGTACAACCAGTAAGTAAAATATTGTCTTAGTAACTGTAGAACAATGGTTGATTGGAAATCATAAAGACATATATCAATTACAATTGAAATTTATACAATTAGAATACAAATGCCAATTTATAATAAAGTGATAGTATACAACTTCTAATTTTTCATATCTTTCATGAAAGTACTTACACTTTAAAATGAAGAAAATAAAATCAGAGTTTTAGCATAATCTAGTCATGGCATATTACAACATCACAACTTATTTGTTTATTTTACCATCAGACCTGTTATCTATAACTCTATATTAATTAAAAGATCCTGGAAGAATCTGACTTATGTGTTCTCTTACACTGCTCTGAAATTTCCTCAGATAAGCTGTGCTTATCTTAAAATGTTTAGTGAACTTAAGATGTCATGATGTCTTGGACAGTTTTCTTTATAAAATGGCCTTGCAAAAATGGGTTTCACACATGGAAAAATGGTCCTCCACTGTGGTCAATGTAGCACCACCAAAGGGCCTAAGGGTTGAGGCATTTGGAGTTCAGAATACTCAGCCTGGCCCTTCAGGTGAAGAAGGGTCTAATGTGGAAGCTGCAGCAAACTGAGGTCTATAACAGCTTTCACTAACAAGATGGGCAGGTTCTTAGATTGGAGTTCCTGAAGCAGGTGTCCCAGAGTGGTAACATTCTTGGACTTTTAGAGTATTGCATTTGTTCAACTCTGAGGCCTAGGTGGGTTGATGGTAAATAGAACCTGTCACACTTGACTTTGAATCAGACTATTCTACATTTAAGGCTCTTTTGTGTTTTATACTGTGGGGAATCTAGGCTCTGGTAGCAACCTCTTTGAAGATGGCTATAACTTTCTTGACTGCTTCCAGTGTCTAAAAGGCCCATTTGGGGACAAAACTACTTTTAAAAAAATGACTTTTGGCATAAATGGGCACTTGTATTTTCTCCCAATCATTTCTTTTGTGAACCCTGTCTAACCTGTTCGGTACTCTATGTGTAGACTGGCATCTGTGCATCTCAAGCTTGTTGGGAGAGGTTGGAGTCCCTAATAAAATATTGAATTCATATCTTCTGTCTGCTGCTTTAGAGGAGAAAACTGTAGTTCATGACACCAAACTACAAATCCCTTTACCTGGAGCTGAATGGTGGTAGTGTATCCTACCTCTCAGGAGTGTGAGGCTTTCAAGACAGGAAGCTTGGTTATGGGACTTGCCACTGGAGGATAGGCCTAACTTCCCAAAGGAATACCACTTAGATCTGCTTTAGGAAGATATCAGTGGCCTAGAAACTTGGTCTTTGGTGGCAAGTAGACCCAGAGATAAAAAATAACTCTAGATCCCAGATAGTTATTAAATCAACAACAATGTTGTGGGGAAATCACACTTACTTCTATCCTTCCCCAATCATTCCCACCTTGAAGATAAATGATAACATGCCCTCCAAGCCTGCTTGGGCTCTATCTCAAATGGTCAGTTTCCATGATAAGATAGAAGGTTGCTGCACTCATGCAACTTCATGACATAATAGACATGAACAAGCCCTTAACTGGTAGCTCCAGTCATATTCTCTGGATATCTTATGTTCAGTACTAAGGTTCTGTGAGGACCCGGCAGTGCCCAAGAAGCTGCTTTTCTGTTGCAGATGACATAATCTTGCTAAGAATTCTATGTTCTTGTGCTGTAATTCTGCTATTGGGACTTACCAAAGACCACACAAAGCTTGCTGATCTGCCCTGATATGTCTAACACCATTAAGACTGTATGTTAAAAAATGACCCGAGTCTTAAATACAGCCTGGACCTTACTGTAGTACTCCTTATTTCTCTGGGATCTACTTGAAACTGACATCTTCAAGGACCCAAGAAATTAGTTAAAGCAATATTCCCGAGGGTGGCATATAGGAACTTCTGCACTCATAGCAATTGAGGGAAAAAAGCCAAGAATTGTGTAACTGTCTCTCAAATCCAAGTGCTGCTTGTTTCTTAGTGGTAGGTAGTCAAATAATAGATGGGATGTTATATTCTCCAGACCATGTCTGTAAAGACTTCGTTTATGTGTTAATCTCCCAGTATGTATAGGGTTTATCCTCTGGCATGTAATTTTTTTATACCTGGGCTTTCAGAAAACTTGCCACTCCTATTCATTTGGTCTATTTAGTAGGATGTCACCAAGAGAGTAGACCACAGTGATGTTCTGGAGAATGTCAAGATGATTTGTGTCCCTCCAGAGTATTGCAACAGAACAGGAGAAAAGGCATTGCCTTGTGCCAAGAAGAAAATTTCAATTTTCTTTACTGTCAGGAATCAGAAAATGCATTTTCCAAATTAATAGTTACATATTAATCTCAACTATGTCAATATATTCCACTAAAGAAACATCTGGAATAACAGCTGTGATTAGGGCTACTACTTAGTGAATTTTAAGATGGTCCATTGTCATCAGCTACATCTGTCTGGTTTTCAAGGATTAGACCAATCAATTGAGAAGCTATGACAATGGCCACCATCCCTGAATACTTTAAGTATTTAGTGGTAATCCCTGTAATTCCTCCAGGGAAGCAATGTTGCCTTTGATATTGGGGTGGGATAAGAATGTAATGTAGTTTCAGAGGATACTACCTGGCCCTCTTTACCTTAATGTCTTTTAGGCAGTCAATGAGGCAATGGAACTTAACAAATTGCTAAGTATATCAATTTTTCACTTATGGGATTGGGGGAAAGCACAGGATAGATCCACTGAACGATTGGCCCCACTGTGGCCTGAAGTTGGATCAGGACTCCATTTACCAACTGTTTCCATAAAGCTAACTCTAGCATGAGGTCTATAATTGTGTTTTGTGTTTCCTGGTTTAGACATTGGTCTATATCTGGTAGACCTCAAATCTGGTTCTTCTTTACCTTGTATACAGTTATTCTAAAATGATTATATATACTTTTGAAGAAAGGATTGAGGAAGTACCTTTGGTATTACAGGCTCTTAAGGAAACCCATTTTTCTACACTGAGACAACCAGTTTAGATCTGGAAACTTCAGAGATTGATTTTTTTTTTAACTCAAAGACATAAGATTCATTTGCCAGCCCTTGAATATCCTTCCTAGTTGCACAAGTTAAGAGATATCCTAATTAGCTGCCCATCTATCTCAACCCTAGAATACCATGATATATTAGCCAAAGCCTCAGATCTCTAAAGTTCAAGATATTCTGGTGACCATGAAGACCCTTGATGCCTTTTATAGTAATTGCCTGTTATAGTAATTACTATCAGACATAAAGTAGAGATAAAGTGCTGCCACCTGACCTCTGCATATAAACACTGAATATCTCTGTTGGTATCAGAAACCTAATCCCATGTAGTGTCTCCTAGTGTTAAACCTTGCCTCTAAAGGACATTGTTTCAGTGTTGCTGCTACCCTCACTAATCATTATTGCCTTTGTCTTTTAGAAGGGGTCTGGAGGACATTCCCTTCTTAGTCAAGTGATACATCCTCTGGTTTTAGGGGAAAAAAATCTGTAACATTCTCTCTGTATCTTCTAACCCCTTTCTCAATACTTTATTGAATCAGGTCAAGCATCTCCACCTCACTTATTATAGGACATCATGATTTCCAAGCTTCTTCTTGTTAAAAAAAAAAAGGCTTTTTAGCAACATCTGGCTAGGACCACCTCTAGAAGTCCTAGCAAAGACATTAGGTCCTGAGTCATGGGGAGGTGCTCTCATGCAAAAACTCTCCCTTATTTGGCCTTATATTCTTCTCAACCTCATAATTCAACATCAAGATATACCTCCAGGCATGTTCTTATATGTACTATAGTACATATTTACCAAGCTTTCCAACCTTTTCAATGCAGAAGACTCTTTCTCCCAGGAAAGAGACAATTTCTGGCTTTGGGCACCTGACCTGAGTTATTTTCTTGAGATAATAAGTGGAGGAGAAGGTCGATTTTATTTGTTTGAAGAAGACATGTAATATCTTTCAAGATATCTACCTCTGGGGTAATCTTGTCATAGACTCCAGGCAAACAGGCAGTTGTTTTGGGGCATAGGGAAGAATCTGAAAGTCCAAGATTCTCAGGGGTATCCACATCTCTGAGGGGTCCCTCAGGCCTGTTAAGGGTCACATACCACTGAGTCAAATAACTTAGACTATATAGCTTCAAGTATACATGGATCACTTAGAAAATGACCAGAGACTAGGTCACAAAGAAAGTTTCAAGTTTTAAGACATTGCCATTATCCTGACCTAGTCGGGTTTTCCCAGAAATCAGAGCCTGAGGAAAAATTTTAGTACAGGAGGTTTACTTGGGAGGTGATCCCTGGGAGAAGTGAGTGGTGAATGAGACAAGAAGAAAAGCCAATAAAGGGAACATTATTTGGCTAATTACTGCCATGTACTCATTCTGAGCCTGAGGGTCCCACTTTCTCCTTGTCATGGATCTGAATGTACAGTCTTGCAAGTCTCTTATATACTAGATATAATGCCCTTTGTATGTGTGCCATCTTTACAGTCAAGTCCTCAGCCTGATGTTTCAATTTGATCTGTCTTCTAACCATAGGAGATGAAGGTCTCCTGAAAAAAAGTCATTGGGATTTTCTGACTTTTCACAGCATGTTCTGAGTTTGGTAGTTTTTGCTGACCTGAGCCTTGACATTCTTTCTTCATGATTTCTAAGTCAGTTTAATAAGCCAGGCTCTTCTATATTTAGTTTTCATTGCCCTGTATTGTTCAGATGCTAAAGCCACTACATTACCCAGTGATTCCCTTTATACCTGCAACTCAATCCAGAAAAGGTGAGAGTCTTTGAAATCATCCGTGTAAAGAATGAGCGTCTGGACGTTCATCTACCCTCTCCCATTCCCCATGGGTGCAGAGATGTCCCTGAAGATATTAGTAACCCTTCACTTCCAGGCTGTGTTTGCATATATGCTGAGCTGCCTTCAGTAGCTTCACAGAGGACCCTGAAAAAAAGGCAAAGAAAGCAGATATGTGTATAGCTTACTTGAGGCTAGACACTGTCAGCATGAGTTAATGCTTACATGGAACTGTCCAAAGCATCTGCAGCTGAAGTTAGCATTCAGACAGGGGGATGGAACTTGGGACCAAAAAAAAAGTACCTATTTCAGTCAGGGAAAGAAGTAACAATGCAACTGATAGCTTAGTATTGCCAAACCCTCCTGAGATTCTGTGTAATCAGTGTCTCTGATCTCTTTATTCAAGGAGACAAGAAAAAAAATCTGCTAGTTCCTCTCTCCCATAAATTGGACACTAACTCCATGCAGCATTGCTTTTCCCATACAGCCCATTCTCACATACATGGGAACTGAGCAGGGATCTGGGATATCTTTTGTCCCCATCCAATAGGGAAACCCAAGGCAGGGGTTGAGGTACCAGCATGATGATGTTGCAACACACTAAATGCAAATCAACCACTGAGACAAGGGACAGGTAAGGCAGAAAGGAATCTGAAGTACATCACAGCTGTCTGAGACGTGCTGTGTACATAATACATCAAGAGACAAAATATAGGCAAGAATGTTGAGGACTTCAACAAAACACTTTACAGGCTCAGGCCTGTTAAGGGTCACATACCACTGAGTCAAACAAATTAGACGATATAGCTTCAAGTATAGCTTCAAGTATCACTTAGAAAATGACCAGAGATTAGGTCACAAAGAAAGCTTCAAGTTTTAAGACATTGCCATTATCCTGTCCTGGGTGGATATGGGCCAGAAATCAGAGCCTGAGGAAAAATTTTAGTACAAGAGGTTTACTTGGGAGGTGATCCCTGGGAGAAGTGAGTGGCAAGTGAGACAAGAAAAGCCAATAAAGGGAGCATTATTTGGCTAATTACTGCCATGAGTCTCTGGGCTTTGCTCCCAGAAAACTGAGGAACCCTAGAGAACATGCTTCAAGTGTGCATCTGCAGAATGGGAGACTGGGCAGGGAATCCTTTATCTCTCATTCCCTATTGATTGAAGGTTGTCCCTAAGGAGTTTCACTCCCCCCCACCCCACCACCCCGAGCTGCCTTGCATGTAGGTTGAATAAGTCCTTGAGAGAAAACAAGTGTTGTATCCCTTGAGGTTGGATGCTGTCAGCATGCACAGACTGTTTTCAACAGCTGTACTGAAATTGGAGGTGTGGCAAGAGGATGGAGGTGGACTACCAAAACACCTTCCTTGACTAAAATATGACTATAGTCTTTGTCTAACTTATACCCACATGTTTGGAATTTAGAGACACTGAAACTCATCTAAGATCAAATCATAATGCAAATGAGAAGTTTCTAGAAATGAATAATAAATGTCATCAATCAAAACTTGAGATAAATAAGAATTTAAAGGGAAGTTTAATTATTAGTATATTCTATATGTTAGCAAGCAAACTTATTTTCTTTGACTTTTTTGGAACCTAGCAGAACCCAATGAAATAAAAATAAATGATACACTAGGGAAGGTTGACAAAGCAAAACATTGATTCTCTGGAATAGTAAAGAAGATAATTCTGGTAAGATTGGTGTGACGGACTCTATTGGTGCCCACCCCTCTCTATAAGGTCCTGCCACATCAGTTAGCACAGGCAGATCTCTAGCTGCCGGTATCACATCTGAGGATTCACCCCAAAGCCATAGAAAATGCCTTTTGCCTTTGCATAGGGCATGCTGAATTGGGGGAATGAACACATCTTTGGAGCAGGCTTTAACCAGTAATTGTTTGAAGTTAGTATATAAATACCCCAGTGACCTTGCCCCTTAGATGGAATAACTTGAGAATTTCCTCATGAAATCAAGTTCCAGTCACTGCTATTGGTGAGTGGTTGAATAACATGTCCTATAGTAGATGCCTTCTCTTCCTTGTCTAATTTCTCTACTCTGCCTATGGTGTTTCCCAAATAATCATCAAGTTGTTAGGATCTTTTACAGAAGCCCAAACTAAAATAATTGTTTGTTTGTTTTTTTTAAATGCCTTTACGTGTGCAGGTTTGTGACATGGGAAAAAAAAAGATGCCCCAAATAAGCAACATTTAGAATTAGGAGATATAATTAGAAGTATAGTGAAAGAATGTAAGCCACTTTATACCAATAACTTTAAAAATGTAGATGAAATGAATATATTTCTTTAAAAGAAAAACAGAATTTACCAAAAGGAAATGAAGAAATGACTTACCTGAATGGCTCTACAACTATGAGAGAAATTAAATGAGGGCCAAATCAACTTATAATTAAACTTTCTCAAACTGTTAATTCTATCATATACAAAGTCCTCCATAGAAAAGATAAAGAGTCATTTCTCAATGTGTTTTGGAGCTTAAATCTTATTTATAAAACTTTGGGACAGCACAAGAGAATTTTTGGCCTGATATTCATGAACATAGATGCAAAAATCCTAAAGTACTAAAGCAAAGCTGATACTTCTTATATATAAAAGTATAAGAACATAAAACTGGCCTTTTTCCAGACATATAAATTTGACTTATAGTTGACATCTCAGGGTCTAATCCAGAAAACATTTTTTTTTTTTTTTGCTTGAAATATTCAGAATGGTTTCTAATATAGAGAATTGATATTTACATGAATGGAAAACTCAAAAGCCTCAAGGGATAATGAAACAACTCAGAGATTAACAGGGACACATACTTTATTATTCCACCTGAATGAAGTTCTAAAACAGCCAAAGCTGATCTATAACAACAACAACAACAAAATCAGACCAGATCAATTGCTTCCTGAACTAGGAGAAAACTTTCTCAATTGATGAAAAGGTTCTATATCATGTCTGGAGAAGCAGTTATGTAGGTATAAACATGTCAGATTGACTGAATTATATAGTTAGAGTCCATGCATGTTATTGTATTATATACCCTATAGCTCAATGAAGATAATTTTAAACATTTTTAATTGAATAAAGTAAGAAAAGCAGAACACAGCTGCCAATCCATTTTATGGAAGCTCAACACCCCACTCTTGTTTACCTCATGGATTTCCTATCAATTCCTTGTTTTCATATCTTTGAACAACATTGCTATGAATCTGTGTATTTGAGGTTTTTCAAGATTCTTAATTTTACATAAATGAACTAATATAATCATGTGACTTGTCCTATTCACCCATTGCTTGAGATTTACCCATGCATATTGTTATAGATTGTTTTTCATTACCAAATTTTTCTAATGGATAAATTGTGATATGTTCATTAACTTTTCTGTCGGTGGATATTTTTTGTTTAGGTTCAGATATTTGCATCAATGAGCAGTGTTGCTTCAAACATTCTTGAACACTTCTGGTACAGGTATAAAATATTTCTCTAGCATATACACCTGGGAGTGACATTAATGAGTTTTCATACACAATCTTTAAGGATATTTAAAAATCTTTAAATATCTATAAAGGTTAGTAAAATCTAGTTTTACTGTGATGGTAAATATTTTTGAAACTATAGCACCAAAATATACACTCTCCACAGTTAAAATATATTTTCTTCTACAACCCTGCCAACTTTTGGTACTGATAAAAAAATTTTAAATTGGACAAAACTATGATGACAATTTTACAAGAACCTTTTTTGCCTTATGTACATAAAAATGTATTCAATCTCACAAGAATTCTTTTCTGGTAAGGATACACTCATAGTATCTTTTTAACCATTTTATTTTTAACTGTGATTTATACTTCATATATGCTGGGTACAGACCTAGCATATATGGCTTTGTCTCCATCTCTTCAATTGTGCATTCTTTTCATTCCCTTGTGTCTTTTGAACAGTTCTTAATATTAAGTTTTTCTCTTATGGATAATATTTTGAATATTTAAAAAATATTTTCATATTGAAAACATAAAGACATTCTATATTCCAGAAATAAAACTCTGCCTCATAATTAAGTATTAGTCTCACATTACAACAATCAATTACAGATTAATTAAATATCCATAGTCCATCTGAATAGTCCATCTCTTCCCCACTGGCCAGTAATACAGATGTCAGTGTATACATGGATTCATGTCTTAATTCTCTATTCTGTTCTATTGGTCTATTTGCTCATAACTGCCCAATACCACACTTTTTTACCTTTATAAAACTGGTAGTTTGTATAATCAGAATAGATTGATCTGATAGACAGGCATACTTTCTGCATTGAGCCTTGGGCCTTCCCTGACTATGATAACTTTTACCCGACACGCAAACGAAAAGTCTCTAAATCTGCTTCCTACAGCCAAAGTGGTCAGTCAAAATATCACATCCTGAGACACAGTAGTGTAAGCTAGTGCCATTTATAAATATTTAAAGGAGACATGTAGTGACATCTATTATAACTCTATTTAATTCACCAATGTAGCTGCAAAAAACAGATAGGTCTGGAGTGAGTTTGCTAGGTCTATTACCAAGGAGTGGCCCCAGCTATACCTTCTGTGACATCAGATATCTCTGCTAAAACAGATGAACCTAGCTCCAGATACATGGTATGTAGTCATTATTGTGGCAAATTTTCATTAACAGAAAAGAGAAACAGAAGTGACTTGCATTGGCATGGAATAGACATTATACGCTTATGGTTTTGCCCCAGAACTACATAAACTCTTCCATGTTCTATAATACTAGTTTGAGAAGATCAAGAGGTCTTCAATGTCTGAAAATGTGTATATATCCTAGGACAATATAAAGTGTTATGTGTATTATAAATGTATATAAATGATATTTTGATAAATGATCTTTTTAAATGTAACCCTCCAAGATAGGTGGTATGATTACACTATATTCAGTTCATGATTTCTAACTGCTATGCTGTTTTATTTTCTCTAATGAGCATCTAGCATCATCATAAGGACATATTGATCCACTCTATTCATGGCATGATAATTGGACTGGATGAGCATGGAAAGACTAATATGTAGGGCTTGGTAAAGCAATATGCTTTACTCTATGTAACAGAAACCAAACATTATTACAAGTCCAGTGGTCCAGAGTATACTGGGATAGTCCATGCAAAGTTAAAGGTGAATTACTGCATCTCTCACCTCCCGTGATGAAGTAAGCACAACACCTGGTGGAGCTCTTCAGGTTTGGAGGCAGCATATTCCACACCTGGAACTACCGCTCTAAACTCTATAAAGTGCCAAGAAAGATAAAGATTCCCAGAAGATAGGGTCCGGGGCTGGAGGATATCTGGCAAGGGAAGTAAAGAAGGCAAGCAGCTGCTGTGAGATGGTGCTCAAAGTTGATAGAGAAGGTAAGAAATACTCGCACTTCTGTTTCTTTAATGTCCAATCTCCTGTCAGTGTATGCTATTTGCTGAATCTAGTCAAAAGCTTGTTGGCAGTTGTGTTGTTTACTGCTGCGTAACAGTATTGCCACAAACTTATCAGCCTAATGCAACACACATGATCTCAGTTTCTGTGGATCAGGAGACCAGGCACAGCTTAACTGGGTCCTCAGTATCATAGTCTCATAAGGTTGAATCAGGGTGATGGCTGGGTTGCATTCTCATGTTGGAGGCTTGATAGCTGAAGCATCCACTTCCACACTTGCATGTTGTTAATAAAATTGAGTTCCTTATGGTTTTGAACAAGGGCTGTTAGCTTGGAGGCAGCTTTCAGTTTCTAGAAGCTTTCCTAATTTCCTTGCCATGTGATTATCCCCAACATGGCTATCTGCCCTATTAAAGCAAGAAAGGGAGAGAGCATCCTTGCAAAACAAAGGTCATAATCCCAGGTAAAATAATCACTGAAGTGATAGGCCGTCACTTCTCCAATATTTTATTGGTTAGAAGCAAATCACAGTTTCAGCCCATACTCAAAGGAAGGACGTTGTGCAAGCATGTGAATACCAGGAGGCAGAGACCATGAGGGTCATCTTAGAGTTTGCCCACCTCAGTTATGGTGCATGGAGAGTAGCAGTTTAAAGGGGAAGGGAGGCAAAGGAGTAGAAAAAGACTTTTCATGGGCATGATATTGAAGGTACCAAATGATATAAACCAGATCTATTTTAGACTTTTCTATTTCTTTTTTTTCCTTATTTCTTTTTTCCCTCCCCTCTCCAACTCCCCCATAGTCAATCACTAATTTATTTAAATGTATGAAAATGTGCATGTATCCTGGGACAATGAAAAGTGTTATGTGTATTATAAATTTATATAAATGATATTTTGATAAGTTATCTTTTAAAATGTAACCATCCAAGATAGGTGGTAGTTGTTACACTTTATTTAGTGCATGGTTTTTAATAGCTGTGATGTTTTATTTCCTCTAATGAGCATCTAGATTATTTTCCAACTTTTCTTAACCAACACCAAATATTCTAGAATATTCCCTTTATAAATCTATATGAAATTCTTGGATGTATCCCAGAGTATTGAGGCTAATGAGTCAAATGGTTTCTTTTGCTCTTCCCCTTCATGATTTTCTTAGAGTAGGGAAAAAGTCTGGCTTTCGCAGTAAAATTGATAATTATTTATTGAATTTTTTACCCTATTAACAGAGCACATTTTTTTAAACATCCATGGAAGACTAATAAGAATAGAGTCTCTACCAGACCAGAGAATCTTAAATTTCAAAAAGCAGAAATTACATTGTCATGAGAAAATATAACCTATGTAATTTCAAATAAAACAAATTCTCACGCCCTTCCAATATAAAATGTCCTGTCATAATTACTAGGTCAAAGAATAAATCAAATGCCCAGGGGTAAACTCATAACCTTAAACACTTGCCTTTTAAAAAATACATTACAAAGCATTCAAGTGCAATTATAAGTTTAGCCAAATTTTATAAACTGTTTCTGTTTAAGATTACTAAAGTAAAGCAGAAAATAATGCATTAAAAGACACAGCTATAAGAATGCAAGAACTGGCCCTTCTGGAGTCTGGGGATGGGTGAGGAAAAGTCTTCCACTAGCCTTTTTAAGTCATGGAATATAATTGTTGGTTAACAAAGATGGGACTTAGGCCAGGAGATCTGGCCATTAACTGGTTATTTAGTTTTAAACAAACTGCCTCTCTCCTGACAGTTTGTTTAACATCTCTAAGCCAAAATGGGATTTAAGAAGTAGAGAAGGAAGGGCTGGATTACATAAAATTTTAAGAAATACCAGCACAACTTTTGGCTTGCTAACTAATAAACAAGTGTATCTGAGCTCAAAGATGTCAAGAGGCCTGTGCAACTAAGCCTATCTTGATTGGGTACCAGGTCCTTCCCCCACTCCCCACCTTTCATCAGGGACCACAGGAAGTAACCTTTATATCCTTCAGGAGAATGGAGGTAGGAGGTGTCCATGGACAGTTCAATCTTAAGCTGAAGTTCTAGTCTTGTTACCCATCAGCTATGGTTCACATTTCAGAGTCCTACTCAGAGCATGGTCTTAAGTCAAGCACCTTTTTATTTTTTTATTTTTTTGTCTTCTCCATTTTAAGCCGGACTACATTAGTGTATTTACATTAGTTAGATTTTAGAATTAGATTAGTATATTTACATAAGTTAGATTTTAGAAGTCTTTCTCTTCCTAAAATGTTGGAATATGAGATAAAAGATGATAGGAATGTTGTAAGCATGTGTTCAGTTTACTGCCTTGAGCTTGAGCTTAATCTGATCATAGATACACATATTTCTCTCCCTTTCTTTTTTTCTCTTTTTTTATTATAAAGATGTGGGGCACAATTCAGGGTTAGTTATACAAACATTGATTAGGCAGGTACCGGTACCCTTGTTGATGAAGTATCCTCCTCCCTCCCCTAGCCGTTTCCCTCAACTGCCATTCCCACCCCCATCCCCCTGACAGTTTCCCACTACTGCCAATCACTTTCTTATAGTATTATAATTGTTCAAGGTCCGGTTATAAGTGAGAACATATGGTACTCTGTTCTTTGTTTCTGTGATAGATCACTGAGTATGATAGACTCTAAATCAATCCAAGTTGCTGAGAAGTCCATATGTTTGTCCTTTATGGCTGCATAATATTCCATTGTGTATATGTACCACATTTTTTAAAATCCAGTCCAGCTTTGATGGACAACATGGTTGGTTCCATGTTTTTGCTATTGTTGATAGAGCTGCAGCAAACATGCATGTGCAGGTATATTTTTTGTAGAATGATTTGAGTTCCTCCAGGTATATTTCCAATAGGGGAATTACTGGGTCATATGGAAGGTCAATTTCTAGTTCTTTCAGAAACTGCCACATTGTCTTCCAAAGAGGTTGTACTAGTTTGCATTCCCACCAGCAGTGTGGAAGCGTTTCTTTTTCTCCGCATCCTCGCCAACATCTGTTGTTGTTTGTTTTATTAATGATGGCCATTCTTACTAGGGTTAGGTGGTATCTCAATGTGGTTTTGACTTGCACTTCTCTGATGATTAGTGAGACTGAGCACTTTTTCATGTGTCTGTTGGCTGCCCGTATATCTTCTTTTGGGAATTGTCTATTCACGTCTTTTGTCCACTTTTTAAAGGGGCTGCTTGTTTTTTCCTTTTGGCACATTTGAATTCCTTGTAGATCCTAGATATTAGGCCTTTGTCAGATATACAACTGGAAAATATTTTTTCCATTCTGTGGGCTGTCTCCCTGCTCTCTTGATGGTTTCTTTTGCTTTGCAGAGGTTTGTTAGTTTGATGAGGTCCCACTTGTCTATCTTATTTCTTAAGTTGTAGACATTTAGGGTTCTGAATAGGAACTGGTTGCTAGTTCCAATTTCCATAAGGGTGCCTCCTGAGTTTTCTAAGATTCTTATAGTTTGAGGTTTTACATTTAGGTCTTTGATCCATTTAGAGTTGATTTTTGTGTTTGGTGGTAGATCTTCTGCATATGATCAGCCAGTTTTCCCAGCACCATTTACTGAATAGGTTCTCCTCTCCCCAGTGGTTGTTGTTGGAGGCTTTGTCAAAGATGAGTTGATTGAGAAATTGAGGTTTTGCTTCTGGAATCGCTATCCTGTTCCATTGGTCTTGTACCAATACCAGGCTGTTTTGATTACTGTAGCCTTATAGTAAAGTTTGAAGTCTGAAAATGTAGTATCTCCTGCTTTGTTTCTTTTACTAAGGATTGTTTTGGCTATTCATAGTCATTTATGTTTCCATATGAATTTCTGTATTGTAATTTCCAGGTCTGAGAAGAATGATGTTGGTAACTTAATGGGTATTGCATTGAATCTGTAAATTGCCTTTGGTAGGATGGACATTTTAACAATGTTGATTCTTCCCCCATTTGTGACAGATCTCTTGTTTTTCTCTTTAGTTCTGTTATTCAGTGTCAGTGGGAGAGGCTTTCCCTTCTGTTTGCTCAGTCCTGTATTCTTCCCTGATCCAGGCTCTAGATTTGTTCTATTTTGAAATAGGATGGTGGATGGGAAGCTTTACTGTCTCTTGTAGGTTTTGAAATTTTAATCAAGTAGGGGATGGGGCACTAGGAGTCAGAAACCACTTGCAAATTACAATGTTCACTTATTGTGGTATGTGTTCCCTGAGATCCACTCCCCACCACCACTCTATATGATGATGCAAAGCAGAAACCAGTGTAAAAGCAATTGAACACACAAACAGGCATACACATACACCCCCAAACAAACTGGAATAACAACATAGTGAAACAAAACAAACAACAACAAAAAAACCAAGAAAGTTAAACAAATACACACATGCCTAGCACAAAATGAATAGAGAAGAAAAACAGAAAGACAGGAGGAAAATTTAAAATTTTAATTTAATTTCATTTCAATAAAGGAATTCAGGTTGAACCCTCACACATATATTGACACATACCTTAAACGATAAAAAATGAAAATAAAAACCCCAGAAGAACAAAAGAGCAAAAACCACCACCAACAAAATCCAAAGATGAACACTCAATCATTCACATACACACATAAACAGAAAATGAGAAATTAAAGAAGAAAGAAACAGAAAAAGAAAAGAAAAAAATGGGGGGGATGCAGATCAAACCCTCACATATACATTCATGCACAAAGTAAAAATATTTTTTAAATAGATGAACTAACAGTCAAAACATTTTTAAAAATTAAAAAATAATTGAAAATTAAAAAAAAAAAAAACACCTGCCCTCTTGTGGCAGGCTCTGTAATTGTTCCTCTAATCAGGTTTCTCCTGCAGAACACCTCTTTCACTCTCTCCTCAGGGTCCAAAGCAGGGAAGAAGGAGGGGCAGTGAAGGTGGATGGGGCTGTAGTCCTCCCCTCCCACTCTCATATGGTCAGGGAGATCTCCGGTGGGAAGATATGAGATTATCTCTTCCCCAAGTATGTACTTTCATGGGGGGTGCCTCAGCCAGGCCTATCCTGGAATGGAGTTCTCCTATTGTGACTGATATCCAGGCTCTGCCTGGGTTTGTTCCTCTCAGTTGTGGTCCAGCTGTGTGGGTCTGACATTCAGAGGATTGCTGGCGAGGAGGGGGTTTGGGTCAGCCCCAGACTCACCACTGGTCTCTTTGGAGTCCTTTCTTGTCCTTTTCTGGCCACACCATTTGTCCTGCAGCTGAATCAGTGTAGGGGGTTTGGCACCTGAAACTCAGCACTCATCGGGTCCCTTCAAAGTTTGTGCTCTCAGAATATTCCCTCTGGGCCACAATCAACCCCTGAGTAGTTGATCTGCCAGTCACAGAGACCAGGTCTGTTGCTCTGTGGTGAGCAAGTTGTAGTACTTTTCTGCCCCACCTTCAAGATGGTGGTGGGGTGCCTCTCTCATCCTCTTCTATGGGACCTTGCCTCTGAACTCCCTATGTAGCCCCTGCTGCCAGCATCCTGCCAGGCACTGAAGTGGTGATGCAAAGCCAGGAGCTGGCAGTTTCTCTCCTGCTTCAATGGTAAGGGAGAGCCTGGGGTGACGGTTTCTCCCCACTGCTTTTTCACAGGAAAACTTCTGTCCGTTTAAAAAAAAAACAATGATGCTCAGCTACTGTGACCTGGGAAGAGCCAGGGACGAAGTAGAGAAGCTGCAGCATCAGTTGTTGCACCAGGGGCCTGGCCGCCTGCTCACGAGCCCCCACTTAGACAGTCTTTCCCAGCATTTTCTTCCCAGGGAGGCTTTGTTGATTTAAGAAAAAGAAAAAGAAAATGGTGCTTGGCTTTTGCATCCCGGGAAGCACTAGGGTCCAAGCCCAGCTTCTGTGGCACCAGCTACTGCACCAGGGGAGAGCCCTGGCCACCAGCTCCCTAACGCTCACTCAGTCAGCCACTTACACTCCCACTCGCTCACCAATACATACACAAAATTTTCCATACACTCACTGACTCACACAGGGACTCGCATAGTCCAACTGGCTCAGCCACCATCTTCCCAACCTTTTCCTTTCTAATATTAGCATTATTCTTCAATTTGCTAGGACAATATTACAATAGTGAAAAGTAGCAGTAACGCCATTTTTCTAACTTAGTTGAGTGCTTTTAATGCTTCATCATTAAATGTGATTTTTTAAGCCACTGGCGGATTCCTTGTATCAAGTTCTAGAAGTACTTTCATTCTTAACTTGACAAAAATTTACTCATTCATGACTTTTTTAAAAGTTGCATATGTTTTTTGAGATCTGAAATAATGTGATTTCTCTCCTCTAACACATTAATGTAGTGAGTTATTTATTCCTATCCCCCCATATTGAACTGTTTCAGGTGAATCCCAGAAGCTTGGGGTTTAGACCAAGAGGCCAAGTGTGTTCTTGGCTTCATGCAGAAAAGATTTCAAGTATAAGCCATAAGTATGTGATGAAAAGTAAGTTTATTAAAGAAATGGTTAAACAGGAAAATGGCTACTCCATAGGCAGAGCAGCCTGGGCTAGTCTATAAAAGAATAATAGCCACATATCACTGGGGTTTTATTTTTATAGCTATCTCTTGATTATATGCCAGGCAAGAGGTAGATTATTTATGAGTTTTCCTGGAAAGGGGCAGGAAGTTCCTGGAATTGAAGGTTCCATTCCTTTTTAAACCATGCAGTATAACTTCCAGGAGTTGACATGGTAATTATAAACTCTCATGACACTGGTGAGAGTATCTTTTAACATGCTAATATATTATAATTGACATATAATGAGCAAAAAGGGTAAGCAGAGGTCTTTCTCGATACCATCTTGGTCTTAGTTGGTCTTGGCAGGCTTTGGTCTGTCTTCTCACTGCATCCCACCTTTTCAGTGAGGTCTGGGCCTTGAAATCTGTGTTTTGGGAAACTATTCCTGATGGATCCCTATTTTAGATCTATCCTTGCATTTCTAAGACAAACCTGCTTGGTCTGTATTTCTTAATACACTCCCATATTTGACTTTCTAGTATCATTCTAATGTTTTTAGACTTCTTGCATCTGTCAACCTAAAGGTAAAACCTAAGACAGCTGTGTATGAAATTAAACTTCTTGTGACTCTTCATCCCTAACATGCCAGAGTTCCAGGGGTCTTCTCTCTGTATCTCCAGAATCATCCTTTTCCTTTCCTTACCTTGTTCTGTGCTCCCAGAGGTTCACTTCTGATATCTGGTTTGGTGCCTCCCATGAGGAACACTGGCAAGATCCAATGGCAAGAGATCTAAGATATCTGAAAGTGGGTAACTGCTCCTTCCCCTTGTCCCTTCGGGGTAAATGACAGCTCCACCCCATGGTTACTACACACTCCAATTATGCTTTCCCTTCACCATTGTGAAGAATCTTTTTGCATATTAACCCTCCTCACACTCTTCTAATCTGTCTGAACCACTTGTTTTCTGATAGGAGTCAAACTGATACAGCCACATATTCTCCACATTTAATTGTTGCCAATCTGTCGCTTCTATAACTTTGTGTTTTAACTTCCATTCTCTAATAGTGTTGTTGACTGTCAACCTAAAAGACACTACAGAAAATTATCTCAAATATGTTGAGTTTATTTGGTAATAAGAAATAAGGATTATAAGCCAGAGTGCATGGAGTGGTAAGCCATCAGTGCATTCAGTGAGGGAAGGGTAAAGGGAAGCTTTTATTAGCAAAAAAGACTTACATTAGCTGCTTAGAAACAGTTCATTGGTTCCAGACGTTCAAAGTCTGAATTGTTGTCAGATCATTGGTGGAGATGCAAGTGTTCTTTTGAGAACATCTTACCTGAATTACTGAAGTCCTAAAGAATGTCTAGTGATAAAACTTATCAACACAGGAGATGCATGAAGGATGCAAAAGGATTTCTTGTGGGTTTTTAGACAGTCTTTGAAAACAGTTCTTATCTCTGACATATAAGTATGAACTTCTTTCTCCTCTGTGCCTTCCCAGCCTTATTCTGTCTGGATCTGACAAGAGTGGTTTTATCCTGGTATCTAAAACTTTCACATTTTTCCCTTTGATCATGATCTTCCTCTGAAAGCATCTCTGATAAATTAGCTTTAGTCAGGTATTAAGCGTCCCTCTGTTGGGAAGGACTTTTTCCATACTGGGAGTAGGAGAGGAACAACTAGAAGTGAGTGTCAAGGCCCTTTTAGCCACATTTGAGAAAAGAGAGGCCAGAAGAATCCCTCTGACTTTGTTCATCTGGATTTTATTGTTAAATTTTGTTTTGTCTCATAGGTATTGGCCATTATCTCAAGGCACTGGACCAACATTATTTTGTCAGTTGTATTTCTATAAGGATTTGGGATACAACAGGTACATAGTTTAAAAAACAAAAATGCAAGGCAAAAAATAACAGCAATATGACAATTCCAGTTTCCATGATGGTTTTGAGCTACGAACCTAGAATTAAAGGCATCAACTGAACAGATCAAATGACCATGGGGACCTGGATGAGACTTGTGGCCAGGTGGTTTGTTCTCTTGTGTAAAGAAGTCACAACTTTCCTAGAGGAATGTATCCAGGTATAGCATTGCAGTATTAGCAATAGCACAGTCACCACCTTGTTCGGCTAATAAATAATCAAGAACAATTTAATCTAACACTTACCCTGGCAAGAAAAACTAATGAGTATTGCTATGCAGCAATCACCTTTGTGGTGGAATCTGCAAGAATTCCTAGGGTAGCAGGTACCTTTCTTATCACTTCTTATTAGCTACATCATATCATGGCACAAAACATCTGCCCAAGGAAGCAAATCCAGAGTCTTATAACCTCCCAGCTAAATCACATTTGACTCTTTGTAGGGGGTGGGGTGGGGGTGCTAATCCAGTGATTATTCCAGTAATCAGTTTCAAGTCTACCACATATTGACAGAGCAGTCAAATAGCCCAACCCACATTGGCCTCTTGTTATCCAAATATCTACAAAGGAGGCCCATGTTGAAATATCTCACCCACAAAATAAATATATCTGATAGCAGCATGGTCATCTGAATTTTCTGTACATGGTAAAATTAAACCAAGAGTCAATTATAGTATTACATATTGCTAATGAATCTTCCTCTCTATATTGGTCCCAATACTTTTTCCTATGCAGGTTAGAGACTCAAGACATGTTTTAAGAAAGATGACTCATTGTAAACTTCTAGGGTCCAACTAAGAAACCATTTTTTTTGAGTAGTTAAGGCAGGGGACAGGAGTTGAAGGTAGATGAGAAAGCTTAACCCTAAAGGAGGGTCCAGGGATACAATTTGTACAGGTAGTTGGATCTGGGGTGTTAGTGAAACTTGACACAGTTGAACTAGAGGGTCACTAGAGCCATAAACAGATATAGGTTTTTGATGACTGACCCAACAACCATTAAGGCTTCCTCCTATGGCAACAGACTAAGAAATTTGAATAAGGGCATTATTCTTCCAGGGAAAGAGGAGAAAATAAGGTAAAGAAAATAAGGTAAAAAAATTAGAAACGAGGAAAGTGTATAAGGCCTGGTCCAGATATCTTAGGGAAAAGTCACTTACTCAGATGCTGTCTGCTTTAAATTCTAGAAATTTGGGGGTTTAATTTGTTGATAGGAGCACAGATTTACTCAGGATTTCTTTAGAAGAGATACATGCATCCAGAAGTCAGTTCTGTTAAGCTTGGCAGTGCAGAAGTTAATTCATGATATGGACCTTTCCAACAAAGTTAGAGGGAGTCTTTTTGTAAAGGTCTGTTCTAGTAGACCAAACTCTCCTGGTTGGTAGGTTATGGTGTTAATAGTCTTTGCATCTCTGGAGCACTCTGGAAAGACTTATTCCTCGAATATAATTTGTATTTATAGTCTTGATTATATCTCTATAATATTAAGGCATTTTACCTTATATAATTTGGGGTTAAGAGAAGTTGGAGCCAAATACATAGGGTGTCCAGTAATTATCTCAAATGGTGAGAGTTTATGTAATTCAAAGGACCTTTGTGGTAAGGACCATCAAGTCCTTAAGTTCAGAAGTACTAAAGGTAGCGCTTTTGGCCATGGCAAGTATAAGGTTTCCACAAACTTTGCCAATTGGGTCTTAAGAGTACTACTGGTGCATTAAGTAAGCTAGTCTAGAACTGGGATGCTAAGCACAACAAGAGTGCTATAAGATTGGCCAGATAGCACATATCTATTTTAGAGCTTGTCCATTAAAATGAGTTCTTCACCAAAGAAAGATGAAGACACTGTCAGATGTCACTTTGCATGCATGTTTTCAACTTTGCAAGAGATTTCATTATAGTCTCTCTATGTCTCAAAAAGAATATTTAAGCTTTCATTAATGTTTTAAAGTTGGAAAAAAATCTAGCAATCAGATTAAGTACTTACTTAAGACTTTCTAAGAGTGGGGATAGAGTCTAGCATTCCTGAACACATTTGATTACAGAACTTTTAACATTTGGTGTTTCATTGAACATATTCTGGAAAATACTACACTTCATTCTTTTAGTAATCTTGTGTTCTCTATGGACAGACATTAAGCTGACAGATTTATGGTAATAAAGTACTTCTTATCTATTAAAAATTTTTTAAAAATGAGTTTCTCACTAGCCAAAGGGGATATTTTATCCTATAAACTTCAAACTGTGGCTCATCTGCAGGAAAAAGCTTCAATCCAATGAGAACACAGAAATCAAAACTAAAACATAGTTGTATTTATGTAAGTGGGGTCACTGGATACAATTATATGCCAAGCCTCAAATGTCCCATCATGGAGGTTAAAATGGCCAGGGCCATGTGCACTGGTTTTCCAGGATGGAATTTAGGACAGGTGAGGAAGGCCAAATAAGCATTTTGGGCCACTTTATTTATGTTACTGCATCAGTAATATTTCATAAAAGTAATCATCTTTTCTGTAGCCCAAAGACTTTAATCATGTACAATAGTTAATAACAGGAATTTCATGAAGACTGGCAGGAGAGGTTTATTATTTGGTCCAAACCAGATTTCTTCTTTATCATTAAACCACCCATTCTTCCAATTTTGTTTTTCTGTCTCTGGTGCCCAATTCTGTACATCTTTAGTGGTTGTTTTAAGATCATCTTTTGGGAAACTTTCTAGCTGAGCCCAGACAGATTTGATCAGCAGGACCTTTAGAGGCAGCATTCTTTGCTGTGTTATCAGCAAGTAATTTTTTCTAGCTTCCATAGAATCTAGTTTTGAATGGCTTAAAACTTTGATTGTGGTTAGGGCAGCAGGTAGCTGTATCGTATCAAATAATTATTTTACCTGTAGCCCATTCTTTTGTCTTCATTGTGAGGAAACATCCTTGCCTCTGTGACATTCCAAAATCATAAGAAACTCCAAAGACACACCTACTGTCTATATAAGCATTAGCAGTCTTTCTCTTAGCAAGGAGATGGGCTTAGATGAGGGCAAATGGCTCTGCCTGCTGAGCTGACATGGCTAAAGGCAAAGGAACCACTTTCACAACCTCAAAGGAAGTAGTGATTGCATACCTGTTTAATATGTGCCAGTCATTTTTAAAACAAAGCCATCTGTAAGCCAGGACAAATCAGGCTTGTCCAGGGGAGTCTCTTATGGGTCCTTCTGAGGAGCTAAAAGGTGATCTGTCAGAGTTAAGCAGTCATGCAGTGTTTTATCCGTAGGAGAGGGCAGGAGAGTCATGGGGTTAAGGTTATTGCAGCATGAGCTAGATGAGGGGAAGCTCTTAGGAAGTAAGTCAACTGGTAGAAAGCCTCTGTGTGATGTGAGTTTGAGAGAGCTTCCACAGCATGTGGTACAAAAACAGTTGGGGAAATCTCACAACTATCTCCTCAGTTGCCTAATTGTGCTGCAATGGGAACTACTTTTAGGCAGACAGAGAATCCAATGGCATCAGGATCCGACTGTGACTATAGTATACTAGAGGACAATGATGACCTCCAGGCTTTTGGGTTAAGACTCCCCCTAAATATTTTTTTTCCTTTTCCAATACAAAGAAGAATAGTTTAATTAGAATGACTTAGAGTTGGAGGAATTTCTCCTTTAGTTTGTTAAAAACGTGCTCTTCAGATTTTGTCCAAATATTGAGGTCAGGGTTGGTAACTTAAAGCACACAAAGGTTGGGCCAGAAGGGAAAAGTTAGGAATTCAGTTACAACAGTAATCAGCAAGTCCAAGAAACCCACAGAGTTTGCATTTGGTTTTTGGCTGAGGAAATTGCAAAACTCCTTGAATCCAGTCTGGGACCAAATGCATTTCATTCTCTGAAGTTAAAGGGCCCAAATATTTCACCTGAGTTTTTACTAGCTGCAGCTTTGGTTGTTTGTTTTTTTTGTTTGTTTGTTTGTTTTTTTTTAAGAAACTTTGACTTTGAGCAGCCAGTTGCATTAACAGATGTACACTACCTTTTTCACAGGCTGTCTGTGAAAGACAGCAAAGGAGGTCATCTACATATTATAGTAAAGTGGAGCCTTGGGAGAAAAACCAACATCCTCCAAACCTGACATTTCTATTTGAGAAAAATAGGAAGAGATTTCAGTAAAACCCTGGGGCATTACTATTCAGGTGATTGGCCTTCCCAGGTAAAGGCAAAAAGTCTCTAGCTGATCTCATCCACTGGAAGACTGAAGAATGCACTGCACAGTAATCAATGACTGAAAAACTTACTTTCAGTGGGTATTGAGTTTAATAAAGTATGGGGATTTGGAAACACTAGATGCCTTAGAATAACAATATGGCTTATTGCTCAGAGGTCCTGTACAAACAAACCTCCCCCAAAAGTTGTTTGGTTGTTTAATAGGTAGAATTGGGGTATTACAAGGACTAGTACATGGAATAATGAGGCCTTAACAGGTTTAGTACTTTGTAATACCATCTGCTTTAGTTAATATTGCTTAATATTGGGTAGGTCTTTTGCTCAATCTGAGTTTTAATGCCAATATCAGTACATGATTTTGCCCATAAAGAGACAAGTATTTGATTTAGCAATGAAGGGATGATGTTATTTTTCTGAACAAGGAACATTTGGGGAATCAGAGGATTTCAAGGTCAAGTCAGCATAGTATGGTTTGTGTGATTCTAAAATCATTTTCCTCTTTCAAGAAAAAATTTTAGCATGCTATCTTTCTAGAAAATATCTAAGAAAATAGATGGAGGAGGAATTAAGCGAAAAAAGGGTGAGTGTCTTGGAGAAGGCCAAGATGGAAAGGAAGGGGATGTGAGACAAAAGTAGTTAAAGACTTGGTGGAAGCTCCTACAGTTTGTATCCCTTTATTACTTGGAGGCAGAAGCTGACTGAGGCTGGTGGAGTTAAGGACTAGATAGTGTTGCTCCAGTATCTGTGAGCACAGTTAAAACCTCATTCCCAATTTGAAAGGCGGTTTCACCCAGGTGACTGAGCACTGGGAAGACCCCTTCATTGCAAGTGGTCCCCAGGTGGGGGAGGATAAGGGGGAGTTAAAGAGATTCGGTTTTGTTCAGCCATCTCTTTTCCATTGTCTTAGTTTCTTAGTGGTGGCATAGCCCAAGAAGTCTCCTCCTAACGCTGTCTGGGAGCTTGCATCTGATGTAATTTGAAATGAAGAATTTTTGTGACTTTCTTTTTAATAATATTCTAGGGGGTGCATCAAGCTGGTTTACCAAATCAACTAGATCAAAATCATGCAGTTTTCCATTCTATGTGGGCTCTTTTAACTAGCTGGGAGAGTTCTCAAGAAAGGACTTTCACATAGTGTTAAACCCAAAATTCTAAATCCGAGAGACCACTAAAGAGCCAGCTCTGATGCAAACACACGAGGGTCTTTATTCAGGCTCAAGTCTGGGCTCACAAACCGAAACCGATGCAGCGGCTCGAGCTTGAGAGCCCTGATCCAGTATAGCAAGCAGTTTTTATGCACAATTACAGAGGGAGGGGCTGGGCGTGACTGGTTTTTCCTAGGCTTACAACATTAACCAATCAAAAGAGGTCATGAGGTAGAAACCGAAGTCCGCGGACCTCGCATAATTAGTCCCCAATCAGGTCTGTGGTGATGTCAAGGGACAGAGGCGCTTGAGATTGGTTGGCTTGGTTTTGGTTTTGCGCAGGGCTCGAGCTCAGTTGCCTGTGATTGACGGGAAATGGCTAAACAGGCAGAGTGGAATGCCAGATAAGCTAAGTTTACACAGTCACTGCGCGTAAATAACTTTGGCATGTGAGCAGGAGGTTGGAAACATCACAGAGCCCACCAGGAGAGTGGCTAGCACCACAGAGTCTACCATAATCTAAGCAAAGGAATGTCCGGAAGGGGCTTATTGCTTAACATTTACACCCCGTTGCAGAAGCAGAAGAAGCCAACATGGCAATCGGGATAAACAAAAGCTAAACAAAGTTCTAAGTACACACATTGCTTAAAACATTGTATAACTTTACAATCACAGTCACTACCAGGCAAAGGAATGTGCCTAGTCCTATGGGGTCTGAGGTAGGATTTAAAATACTAAGAATTCATAAAATATAGTGAACATGAGGCAGGGATATATAAAATACAATGAACGCTTCTTTTACAGCAAGTATAGCTTTTTTGAGTCTCTTGGGTCCCTCAATAGAATTAAAGGCTACTCAAGTAGATGCAATATTCTAGAGTAATACAGAATTTGCTTTAAATAAACCTGAAGCTGGTGATAGGTTTAAGATGGTCAACATGAGGCAGCAAGGTGAGTTTCTTCTATAGAGTAAGCCAAGATAGTTTCTTCAGCACCCACAGAGGAACGAGACCAGCAGCATGCCCCATGACTCTCCAAAGGAATGGTAATGACCACTTAGAGCAAAGAAGAAGGAAAAAATCCATTGACCTGGGCTGGAACTGACTAGACTCTCCTCTGTACCAACATAGTCCACCATAGCCTCTGGTCCTCTGTGGAAGGTAAGTGAGGGGAATTCAGAAGTTCTGTGCTCCTGCTGAGAGGACAACAATAGATTTAGGTTAAGAGCATGCTATTGAGAGACCCAAGAAACCAAGAAACTTATTTGCTGTAAAAGCAGCGTTAGTTCACTATATTTCATATATCCCCACCTCATGTTTACTATATATTTTGTGTATTCCTACCTCATGTATTTTATGACTACCTCATGTATTTTATGAAATCTTAGTACTTTGAATCCTACCTCAGACCCCGTAGAATTAGGCATATGTCGGGTTTTAAGCAGTGTTTGTATTTAGAATCCTCGGGTTAAGCATTGTCAAACCCAAACCAGTAGGCTAACTTATGCTTTTACAACGGGATGTAAAGGATAAAGCGATAAGCCTCTTTCAAACATTCCTACAAGGTGGCACCAGACTTAGAGGAGCCACCTCCTCTCTAGGTGGGCTTTATCACCGGTTTATATCTCAGTGATAATTTACAGCAGTGGCTATGTAAACCTGCAGGGAACAAAGACCTTTATAAAAGTAACTGCCTTGCTATTATAAGCTTGCTATTATAAATTCCCAGAATTAGTATATGATTTTCTACCCCACATTCACTGTATGTGTTTGCAGCATTCATATTTAAAACTTTGTTAAGTTTGGCTTTTGTTGTCCCATAATGACTATGCAAAAGTTAAGCAAACAAGCTTTGCTAAGTAAGCCTTGGGCTGGATCGGTAAACTAAAAGGGCTAATGTAACCCTTTGTCTGCCGGCCCAGGTTACTTCATAAACCGAGATTGTATGGACCTAACTTATCTAACATTTCACTCGACCCATTACGTGGGTTTCTGTCAATCACGGGCAGCACCCACCAATACCAGGTATTCCCGTACCCATTAGGAGAAATTACCCAATCATGTAAAATCAAGTTTGGAGTTCTTTCCCCTCCCTCTGTAATTGTGCATAAAAACTGCTTGCCATTGTGAATCGGGGCTCTGGTCCCTGAAGCTGCTGCTTCGGGCGTGAGCCCAGACTCGAGCCTGAATAAAGACCCTCGTGTGATTGCATCGGAGCTGGCTCTTTGTGGTCTCTATATCTCTCTCATTAGAGTCTCGGGTTCAACACTTTATGGATCTCAAGCTCATTCTCCTGAACCTTGTGGGATTCCACTTTCTTATGGGAAACTGCGTGACTCACAGTCATGCTCTGTCATGGAGTGATGCAGGAGAAAAAGCCATGAGTAGCACCAGCTGCCATTTCCCAGAGACGCAACCCTTGCAGGCGGCACAGCTTGGCCTGAGAAGAGACTGCTCCAAGGGTAAAACTCCACAGATGCAGAAAGTTCCTGGATGGGCAGGTTGCCTGAGAACACCTGAGGCCCTGAGGCCAGCTGCACTTTGACATTCAGATCACAGATTGCCTGAGGCTGAGGTGGGAGCCCTGTGTGACTCATTGCTGTAACAACCTCACCTCCCATGTAAACCCTTCTGTGCCTGCTCTGCACACAGCATTATTTCATTGGCCTGGGACTCCTTCTTAATCCCCACTGGGGTAAGCAAGAGCACACACTTGCAGGGTCCTTCAGATCCTTTCCCCTGCACTTCCCTTGAAAACTCAAAACAGAGAATTTGGGAAATCCCAAGTCCCACCCTCTGCCTAGGCTGGCTGACATTTCCTTGGAGAAACACTAGCCAAGGAGAACAACCCTATAACCACAATGGAAGTTGACTTTCTCCCACAATCACCACCTACTGGCGAGAGGTCAACAGTACAGCCCACTACATTCGATGTAATGTCTCAGCTTTGGGGAAGGCCAGATCCCAAATTCCAGCTATCACCGCTTTCCAACCCACTCAAAACACTCAGGATACTATGAGCCAGTGCAAGTAACCAGCACAGGACTGCCACAGCTAGCAAATGAAAAACTCACCACACCAAGTCTATGTATAACCAAGGGATCCCTGCAGTGTCTATGTCAGCCTCCTACCAAACTCAAATAAGAAGAAATAGTCTATCCAAATGAGAAAAAAACCAGAAATAATTCTGACAATATGAAAAAATAGTTCTCCAACACCCCAAAAGACCATACCAACTCTTCAACAAACCCTAACCAAAATGAAATTTTTGAAATTCCAGACATAAAATTTAAAATGTTGGTTATAAAATTGATCAACGAAATTCAAGATAAAATTAAAAACCAACATAAATTAAAAACAGGGCATAAAAGAAAAATTCTCTAAAGAGATAGACACCTTTAAGAAAAAAGCTGAAATTTTAAAAATGAAAGAAGTATTTAGGGAAGTATGAAATGCAGTAGAAAGTTTTAGCGGTTGACTAGAACAAACAGAAGAAAGGATCTCAGAACCTGAAGACAAGATTTTTGAAATAACCTAATCAGACAAGAATAAAGAAAAAGAATCAAGAGGTCAAAACAAAGCCTCCAAGATATGTGGAATTATATAAAATGTCCAAACCTAATAATCATAAATGTTGTGTTGCTGAAGAAGAAGAGAAAACAACAGGCTTGGAAAACCTGTTTGAGAGAATAATGAAAGAAAACTTCCCTGGCCTTGCCAGAGATCTAAATATCCAAATTCAAGAAGCCCAAAGAACCCCTAGAAGATTCATTGCAAAAAGATCATCCCCAAGACACATAATCATCCAGTATGCAAAGATAATGTCAAGGGAATAATTTTAAGAGCAGTGAGACAAAAATATCAAATAAACTATAAAGGTGAATCCATCAAATTAACAGCAGACTTCTCAGAAGAAACCCTACAAGTCAGAAGGGTTTGGGACCCCATCTTCAATCTCTTCAAACAAAATAACAGTCAAGGATTTTGTATCCCACAAAACTAAATTTCATAAGTGAAGGGAAAATGAAGTCCTTTGCAGGCAAGCAAATGCTAAGGGAATTTGTCACCACTAAACCAGCTCTACAAAAATACTCGAAGGAGTTCTAAATGCTGAAATAAAATGTCAAAACACACCAGGAGAAAAATGCTGGAAAACATAAAATTCACTGGCTTTGTGGAACACCGACACAATAGAGAAAATAAATAAATAAATGATAGAGCAAACAGATAACAATTGGTATAATGAACAGAATAGTACCTTAGGTTTAATTATTAACTCTGAATGTAAATGGCCTCAATGCCCATTTACAATCAAAGTAATAGGGCAGGGGAAAATATTCTGTGCAAATAGAAACCAAGAATGAGCAGGAATAGCCATATCAGATAAAACAGACTTTAAATTCACAACAGTAAAAAAGACAAATATGGCTATTAAATAATAATATGAGATCAATCCAAAAAGAAGACATACAATTTTAAATATATACGTGCCTAATGCTAGAGCCCTCAGTTTTAGAAAACAAATTCTGCTAGACCTGAAAAAAAGGAAAAAAGACAGCAATAAAATGATAATGGAAGACTCCAACACTCCACTCTCAGCAATAGATTATCAAGGCAGAAGTCAACAAAGAAACAGTGGAGTTAAATGGGCCTCTAGAACAAATGGAGCTAGCAGACCTCTACAGAATATTCAGCTCAAAGCTACAGGAGATATATATATATATATATATTTTTTTTTTTTTTTTTTTTAGTTGGAGTCTCACTCTGTCACCCAGAGTGGAGTGCAGTGGCCACTCCTGGCCACCACAGACTTGCCTGCTGGGCTCCGGCGATCCTTCTGCCTCAGCCTTCCAAGTAGCTGGAACTACAGGTGCATGCTACCATGCCTGGCTAATTTTTGATTTATTGTAGAGATGAGGTCTTGCCAAGTTGCCCAAGTGCGTCTCAGACCTGTGGACTCAGGCAATCCACTTACCTCAACCTCCCAAAGCACTGGGATTACAGACTGAGCCACCGAGCCTGGCCAGGATATATTTTTTATTCATTTTTCTCATCCACATGTGAAACATTCTCCAAAATAAACCATATCAAATCTCAATAAATTTAAAACATCAAAATCATATCAGCACCTTCTCAGACCACAGTGGACTAAAACTAGAAATTATATTCAAAATAAATTCATGAAACCAAACAAAAGCATGGAAGCTAAACAATATGCTCCTGAATGATCCTTGGGTCAACAATGAGCTAAAGATGGAAATTAAAAGATTCCTTAAGATGAATAACAACAATGAAACAAGCTATCAAAACCTGTGGGACAAAGCTGTCCTCAGGAAAATTTATAGTACTTAAGGCCTACACTAATAAGACTGAAAGATAACATATAAACAACCTAACATCATACCTTGAGGAACTAGAAAAACATGAGCACAATAAATGCAAAACTAGCAGAAAAAAAGAAATAACAAAGATCAGAGAAGAAATAAATGAAATTAAAAATTTTAAAAACTACAAATGAAACTACAAATGAAAAAAAGTTATTTCTTTGAAAAGATAAACAAAATCAATACATTGGTACCTAGATTAATCTAGATTAATGAAGAGAGGACTCAAATTAGCACAATCAGAAATGAAAATGGAGACATTACAACTGTTACCACAGAAACTTAAAAAAATCATATGAGACTATTATGAACAACTCTATGAAAACAAGACAAACAATCTAGAGTGAATGGACACATTTTTGGAAACATACAACCCCCCAACCTTGAATCAGAAAGAAATAGAAACCCTGAACAGGCCAATAATGAGTAGCAGGATTAAAACAGTAATTAGACATCTCCCAAAAAAAAACAAAAAAAGTCCAATATCTGATGGACTCACTGCTGAATTCTACCAGACTTTCAAAGAAGAACTGGTACCAATTTTACTGAAGCCATTTCACAAGACTGAAAAGGAGGGAATGTCCTCCCTAATTCATTCTATGAGGCCAGTATCAGTCTGATACCAAAGCCAGGAAAAGATACAGCAAAAGAAAACTATAAAAGCCATATATAGCAAACCCACAGCCAATGTCATCCTGAACAGAGAAAAGTTGAACACATTCCCCCTCAGACACAGAACAAGGCAAGGATGCCCACTTTCACCACTCTTATTCAACATAGTACTGGAAATCCTAGTCAGAGCAATCAGGCAAGAAAAAAAAATAAGGTGTATCCAAATTGGAAAAGAAGAAACCAAGCTATTTCTTTATGCTGATGATATGATCCTATACCTAGAGAATCCTAAAGTCGCCTCCAAAAGACTGCTGGACTTGACAAATGAATTTGGTAAAGTTTCAGGATACAAAACCACATAAAACTCAGTAGTGAGAATCAAATCAAGAACTCGGTTCCATTTATAATAATAGCCAAAAGGCTAAAATACCTAGGAATATAATTAACCAAGGATGTGAAAGATCTCTACAAGGAGAACTACAAAACTGATGAAACAAACTGCACAAACAAATGGAAAAACATCCCACACCAATGGGTCAGAAAAATCAGCATTGCTAAAATGATCATTTTGCCCAAAGTAATCTACAGATTCAACACAATCCCTATCAAACTACCAATGTCATTTTTCACAGAATTAGAAAAAGGTGTCTTAAAATTCATATGAAACCAAAGAAGAACCAGAATAGCCAAAGTCATCCTAAGCAAAAAGAACAAAACTGGAGGAATCACATTACCCGACTTCAAATTATACTCCTAGGCTGGAGGAATCAAAACAGCATGATCCTGGTAGACACATGGACCAATGGAAGACAATAGAGAATTCAGAAATAAACCCAAATACCTACAACCAACTGATCTTTGACAAAGCAGACAAAAACATACACTGAGGAAAGAACACCCTATTCAACAAATGGTACTGGGAAAAGTGGATAGTTACATCCAGAAAATTGAAACTTGTTCCCTACCTCTCCCCATATACAAAATTATCTCAAGATGGATTAAAGACTTTAATGTCAAACCTGAAACCATAAAATCCTAGAAAAAAATCTAGGAGAAACTCTTCTGGACATCAGCATAGGCAAAGAATTTATGGCTAAAATCCCCAAAGCAAATGCTACTAAAACAAAGATAAGTTGGACTTAAACAAAAAAGCTTCTGCACAGCATAAAAAATAATCAACAGAGTAAATAGGCAACTTACAGAATGGCAGAAGATATTTACAAACTATACATCTGATAAAGGACTAATATTCAGAATCTACAAAGAATTCAAAAAAATCAGCAAGGAAAAAAGCAAATAACTTCATTAAAAAGTGGGCAAATGGCATGAACAGACACCTCTGAAATGATGATATAAAATGGCCAACAGCGTTCACTGGTGGTTTGGCTGGGTTGTCCGACTGCCAGTTGGGGCTTGGAGTCCAACTACAAGTCTCATGACTTCCGTTAATGACATCTGCACTCTGGTCATCCACCCCAACAGTCATGAATGCCTTTGAGTGATATGTCATACAGTCTTTTCAGCATGGAAGAATGGGGACTGCATATACTATCTTCCATTGGCTAAAACCAACTGATAGCTAGAGAGACAGAGGACCCTTATTGATGTTGTCCTTAAAGCCCACCACCAGCCGCTCTGGTCCGAGGCCGGGGAACTTCGGTCCCACACAGGGCTGGATATTGCTGCCCCCTTCTGCTGCTGTTCCACCATGTGCATGGGAGTCTTGGGACCCAGCTCCCTCCCTGGCTACATTGTACCCACCCAGTACCCAGCACCAAGATGCCCATCACTCAGGGAGGCTCTGGGCGCCCGCCCCTCAGAAACACTGGTCCCATTCCTGGCTGAAGTACCCTGTAGGAGGCCCAGGGCCACTCTCACTGCTTACTGCCTGCCCTTTGAAGCTTTGGAGCTCTGGAGCACTGGGCCCACCCTGGCTGAGGCACTCAGCATGTGACCCCAGGCTTGGGGACCCAGACAAGCAGAGAGAAACAGATCTGCAGGAACTGCCTTGGCCATTCTCCAGGCAGAGTCTTCCATCGCCCCGCCCACCTATCAACAAACCCAACCTCAGTTCCTAAGGTAACTTCAGGAAACAGGAGACAAAGCCCCACCCCTACACTGAATCAGACAAAAGCAACCCACAGGGAGCCGACTAAAAAACAAAAACACACCCAAACTGCGAGTAAATCTAGCTGCCTGCAACGAAAAACAAAGGGGAGAGGCCAGAGATTAGAGCTGAAGTGACTTTAGTCTGATTGCTTATTTTGACTTATGATTTTATCATTTTGACTGTTTGTTTTGATCACGTTTGTTGTATGCCTTCAGACTTACACTGTTTCTTGATTTTATTGGTCTGTCTCTGTGTAGCTATCAGTACACAGCTTTAGGAAATCTTTCTTACATGTTTTTTTTCACTTATTTCCAGTCTTGTGTCTCTTTCTCACCTGATAGTTGGTATGTATGTCCATTTTCCCTCTTGCTCTTCTCTCTTTCTAACTTCCTATTGACTCCCCCTTCCTCCAGTATTTTCCTCTTTTATACCCCATTTTTAATCTAGGGACCAAGACTACATATTGCTGAATGGACAGATTGTAAGGCAGAGGGAAATAGGTTCCAGTGTGCTCATACACCCATTCATGGATACTAGAATCAGCATATACATTCTGAACCACAGCTTCCCCCTTAATTAAACCTCAAAATTGAAAAAAGTACAGATTGCAGCCTATACTCCAACTTCAAAAGTGAACAAAGCCAGAAGACCCTCATAAAGAAGAACAGGATATTGCAGAAGAGAAATAAATACAACCCTGCCTTCCCTCAAAAACAGAATTAATGAATGGGAGGGAAAGGGGGAGAGAGAGAAAAATCTACACAAATGAAGAAAAACCAAAAGAAGAGTATGGGTCTCTTCCAGACCCCTGGGAGTACAGACACTGAGAAAACTGACTTCGGAAAGCAAACAATGAAGAGCCCCCAGAATGAAGGGTCTCAAACTACAAATCTAGATATCAAGAAATTAATGGAGAGATTAAAAAGAATTGAGGAGACACAAAAGAAACTAGGAAGGAGCTGATATCTGAGATAACAGTAATAAAGAATACTGTGAATGAAATAAAGAACAAACTGACAAGCATGGAAAGCAGAATTACCCAAGCAGAAGAAAGAATCTCAGAGCTTAAGGACTAAAACATAGAACTAACCCAAACTCTTAAAAACACAGAAAATAAGCTCAAAAAGACAGAACAAAGCCTTCAAGAGATGAGCAATTACTTCAAGAGACAGAACCTAAGAGTAATTGGCCTTCCTGAGGCAGAAAGAGAGACAGAGACCACACTGGAACAAACTTTCCATGAGATCATTCAAGAAAACATCCCCTATCTAATCAGTGATGCAAAAACTAAAACAAAAGAGATTCAGAGAACCCCTACAAGACAACAAATGGAAAGACCAAATCCTAGACACATAATAATTCGCCTAAACAAAGTAGGCATAATAGAAAAAATCCTAAAGGCAGCAAGAGAAAAAGGCCAGATCACCTACCATGGAAGACCAATCAGAATAGCAGCAGATTTATCTACAGAAACCCTGCAGGCTAGGAGAACATGGAGCCCTATCTTCAAAGTCCTAAAATATAAACAATTTCAACCAAGAATAACCTACCTGGCCAAGCTAAGCTTCATCAGCAAGGGAGAATTAAAATCTTTCCCAGATACCCAATCCCTAAGAACTTATGCTGCCACCAAACCACCTCTACATGAAACACTTAAGAAAGTACTAAACACAGAAGAAAAGGAAAAAAGAACAACGTTCTTCACAAGAGTACAGGGAAAAGAATAAAATATACATGAACCAACCCCAAAACCAAAAGAAAGACAAAAAAAATCAAGTGGAAGAACAACAACTCTATAAGAACTCTATGATAGGGACAAACTACCACATTTCAATAATTGGCCTGAGTGTGAATGGACTAAATGCACCACTGAAAAGATATAGAATAGCAAAATGGATAAAATATCATCAGGCAACAATATACGGCCTTCAAGAGACCCATCTCACTAGAAAGGACATACACAGACTCAAAGTAAGAGGATGGGAAACAAATTTTCAGGCGAATGGAACACAAAAGAAAGGGGGAGTCGTGATCCTAATTTCAGACAAAATACCAATTAAGCTATCAAAAAATTAAAAAGATACAGAGGGCCACTATATAATGATAAAAGGTTCACTCCATCAATAAGAAATATCTATCCTAAACATATATGCACCCAACATAGCTGTGCAAACTTTCATAAAGCAACTTCTAGGAAAACTAAAGAGAGATATTGACTCTAATACCATCATAACTGGGGACTTTAATACCCCACTCACAACCCTAGACAGATCATCGGGACCAAAAAATCAGCAAGGAGATCCAGAACCTCAATGTGACTCTGGACCAAATGGACTTAATTGATACCTACAGAACACTCCATCCAAAGACCACAGAATACACATTCTACTCATCACCACATGGAATGTAATCTAAGATCGACCATGTAATTGGCCATAAATCAAGCATAAGCAAATTTAAAAGGACTGAAATTCTACCATGCACCTTCTTGGACCACAGTGGAATAAAAATAAACATTGACACCAACAAGGTCCCCCCAAAACCCACAAAGACATGGACACTAAACAGCATGATGCTAAACAACTCCTGGGTCAATGATGAAATCAAAGCAGAGATCAAAAGATACCTGGAAACAAATGAAAATGAAGAAACATCTTACTAAAATCTCTGGGATGCCTTAAAAATTGTAGTAAGAGGGGAATTTATATCCCTACAAGCACACATGAAGAAAATCGAAGGATCACAAATTAACAGCCTAACAAGCCACCTAAGGAAGCTGGAAAAGCAAGACCACAAAAACCCTAATTTCAGCAGAAGAATCCAGACCACCAAAATAAAAGCCCAAATCCAGGACATAGAAGACAAAAAGATAATACAAAAAAATCAATGAAACAAAAAGCTGGTTTTTTGAAAGGATAAACAAGATCGATGGTCCCCTCACTAGACTGACCAAGAAAAAATGAGAAAAAAACCAAATAAGCACAATCAGAAACACAAAAGATGAAGTCACATCTGACCCTGAAGAAATACAAAAGATCATTAGAGACTACTAGGTACACTTGTATGGAAACAAACTTGAAAACCTTAAGGAAATGGAGGACTTTCTGACATCACACAACCTACATAGGTTGGAACAAGAAGAAATTGAGACCCTAAATAGACCAATAACAATCAAGGAAATTGCCTATGTAATAAGAAAACTACCTACAAAAAAAAGCCCTGGTCCAGATGGCTTTCCAGCAGAATTCTACAAGACATATAGGAGGAGCTGATACCAATCCTACTGAAGGTATTCCAGGCAATTGAAAAAGATGTAACTCTCCCCAAATCATTTTACAAAGCCAACATCACATTGATACCAAGGCAGGTAAAGATCCAACAAAGAAAGAGAACTACAGGCCAATATCTTTGATGAACATAGATGCTAAAATCCTCAACAAGATCCTAGCAAACCAGATTCAACAATACATCTCAAAAATCATCCATCATGACCAAGTAGGCTTCATTCCTGGCATGCAATGCTGGTTCAACATTCGTAAAATCATAAATGTAATTAAATACATCAACAGATTTCAAAACAAAAACCACATGTTCATATCATTAGATGCAGAAAAAGCTTTTGATAAAATCCAGCACCCTTTCTTAATAAAAACCCTTCAACATCTAGGCATACGAGGAACATACCTCAAAATAGTAAAAGTCATCTACGAGAAACCCACTGCCAGCATACTCCTAAACAGACAAAAATTGGAACCATTTCCCCCGAAAACTGGAACAAGACAAGGATGCCCACTCCCACCTCTCCTGTTCAACATAGTACTGGAAGTCCTGGCTAGAGCAATCAGAGAAGAGAAAGCAATCAGTGGTATCTAAATAGGAAAAGAGGAAGTCAAGTTCTCTCTCTTGGCAGATGATATGATTGTGTACCTTGAAAACCCAAGAGAATCTGTCAAAAACCTCCTTACACTGATAAAGGCCTTTGGCAAAGTCTCAGGATACAAAATAAATGTGCAAAAGACAATCGCATTTCTTTACACCAATAATAAACAAACAGAAACCCAAATAAAAAACACAATTCCATTCACAATAGCCACAAAAAAAAAAAGAAATACCTTGGCATCTTCCTAACCAGATACGTTAAAGACCTTTACAATGACAACTACAAAACTCTGCTCAAAGAAATCAAAGATGACACAAACAAGTGGAAAAATATCCCATGCTCATGGATGGAAGA
>NW_007034553.1:0-708 GCF_000164805.1 Carlito syrichta
CTCCTAGACTCGGTGACACAAGATGGCCGGGATGTCTAGCGGCTACTACTCCACTGTTGGCGTGAAAAGCTACAAAACTCACCACTGGACAGCCACCAGAAATACAAATATCCCACCACATCCAAAGAGCCTCAGGGATGAACTGGGATCTCCCCACTCAAGGTCAGCCACTTAAAAGGTGTCCGGCAAGCCACAGTGGGGACAGTCCAGAGCGCTCCGACCACTGAGGGCAGAAGGTAATTCACTAAATGAGCCCCACAGCCCTAGTGAACTGTGCAGAAGTGACTGGAACACGCCTAGGGTCAGCAGTTGGTGAGGATAAAACAAAGATGCTGGACTTCTTTTATTTTTGAGTTGAAGTCTCACTCCGTCGCCCAGGCTGGAGTGCAGTGGCACACCCCTGGCCACCACAGCCTCAACCTGCTGGGCTCCAGCGATCCTTCTTCCTCGGCCTTCCAAGTAGCTGGAACCACTCTTTTGTATTTCCATGAAAGTCGTGGGTCTTTGGCTATTTGGTTTTCTCAAGCAAAACTGGTCTAGTGGGTTTTCAGAGCTTGCTGATTGATTTTCAAAAGGAATATTTTAAACTATTATCGGCCCCCTCTCTGCCACAGTTCAACAGGCCTGGGAGGGACTAGGTCCTGCTCTGATATCTTAGGTCTACGTGGGAGGCTCCTTGGCCCTTCCTCATTCCCTCCGATGTTGATT
>NW_007034554.1:0-772 GCF_000164805.1 Carlito syrichta
TTGTAGAGATGATTCTTGCCCGTTTCTCTTTTCTAATGTCATATTTGTGTGCGATCTGGAAACTCCAATTTCGTATCACATTGGAGATTTGTTATCAGAAGCTACATCCTTCCTTAACTGCCTCCTGCTTCCCGTTCCGGTCATGGCCCTCCCGCGGAACTTGCTCCATGACACCTGGGTGACTGACTGTCAGTCTGGTATGGCTCCAGGTCCCTCCTTTCCTGGGCACTGCTCTCAAGAGCAGCCTTCACTGGATCAGGCTTAGCTCCTAGACCTCACACCTTCTTCTGTGTAATGGTGTGAAAGAGCTCCATGGAGCTCATGCTGGCACAAGAGCAAAAGATACAACATACTCAAGTCCAAGTGTCTCTATTATTATTCTATGCTATTCTGCCATAGAAGTTCAGTCGACGTTTGAACTCCCATGTAGGATAATTAATCAGGACCCAGGCTCGAATCACTTGACAGTGGGGCCTTCGACCCATTGTGTTTGAGGAAATAGGGAGGAGCAGCAAGAAAAGGAAAATGGGAAAGCTTGATAGGATTGGCCTTCTTTGAAATTATGGGAAGCAATGTGGAAAGATATATTTGAAAGCATTAGAACACTTCACTAAGAATAAAAGACTTCTTTAGTTCTTTTCAGTAAACCTATTTGGATTTTCCCCCTGATTTCCATCCAGTGGCGTCATTAGTCTTTACTTCACTCTGTGTCATGCGATCATAGGATTACCTAAGCCATTTTCATAATTGTAACTTCTTTAGGGGCACCAAC
>NW_007034555.1:0-715 GCF_000164805.1 Carlito syrichta
CATATTAATATTTTCACTTCTATCGCAGAGATTCCCAAAGCTGAGTTGCTGGAACAAAGGGTAAACATGTTTTTATTTTAAAAGATAAATGGTGTGTCCAAGTTCCTCATCAAAAAAGTTGTACAAATTGACACTCAAATCAGCAACATTTCAAAGAGTTCATAGCCTCAATGTCATAAAGATATTTTATTTTTGCCAATCTGATAAATAAAATGCTATCAAATGAAAAGTAGTAATTTTAATCTCTTATGATTTGTAAATTAAGTATCTTTTTACATGTTTATTAGCCAGTTGCTTTCCCTCTTCTATGAGGTCTGTTCATACCCTGGAACCCTTTTTCCAGGAGGCTCCTAGAGGACAAAGGTACTTTGTCCTTTTCTTCACAATATTTACAAATTCTTTACATACTAGAGATAAAATATCTTGTCACATTACTATAAACATTTTCTCGAAATCTTTCTTCTGACTTTAATTATGATGCTATTTGCTATATTCCTTGGTTATAAATTTTACAAACCAATCAAAAGAATATAGCATTGAATTTGGGACTGTAAAAAAGCATCTAACAGTATTTGCTTTATGCCATGAGATCTCTGTAATCGTCAGAGATTTTACAGATATTAGTTTTATTTTATCAACTGATTATATCAATACTCTCTATTTCTAAAATCACTTTAAAGAAAAAAGTTGAACAAATTTTCATCATCTTATGATA
>NW_007034556.1:0-334 GCF_000164805.1 Carlito syrichta
TTTTTTTTTTTTTTTTTAATTTTAAATTAGTAGGGCGTAGTGGTTCATACCTATAATCTCACTCTGTCACCCAGACTGGAGTGCAGTGGCTGCTCCCGGCCACCGCAGCCTCGACCTGCTGGGCTCTGGCGGTCCTTCTGCCTCAGCCTTCCCAAGTAACTGAAACTACAGGCGCACGCTACCACACCCAGCTAATTTTTGATTTATTATAGAGATGAGGTCTCGCCAAGTTGCCCAGGCGGGTCTCGAACCCACGGGCTCAGGCAATCCACTCACCTCAGCCTCCCAAGGAGTGGGATTACAGGCTGAGCCACCGAGCCCGGCTGTATTTTGT
>NW_007034557.1:0-755 GCF_000164805.1 Carlito syrichta
AATCACAGCATTTTGGGAGGCAGAGGTGAGAGGATTGCCTGAGTCCAGGGGTTTGAGACCAGCCCGGGCAACTTGGCAAGACCTCATCTCTACAATTAATAATAATAATAATAATAATAATAATAATAATAATAAAAACTAGTCAGGCCTGGTGGCACACACTTGTGGTTCCAGTTACTTTGAAGGCTGAGGCGGAAGGATCACCTGAACCCAGCAGGTTGAGGCTGCAGTGGCCATGGTCGTGCCACTGTACTCCAGCCTGGGTGACAGAGTGAGACTTTTACTAAAAAAAAAATAAAAATAAAAATAAATGAGTGATATCATAAGGACATAATATAAAACTGAAAGTATGAAAATGTAAAAAATAAAAACAGATATAAAAATTTAGATATAAACTATTACACACAGGAGATATATATGATATCTATCATCTATCTCTTATCTATCATCTCTTATCTATCTCTTTATCTCTATCCAAAGAGAGAGAGAGAGAGAGAGAGAGAGAGATCCTAAAAAACAAATGAAGAAGACCAATACCAGAACAACAAAACAGAACAAAATATAACTAAAGTAAAATTTCCTGACATAAAAGACAGCATGAGGCTATACATTCAAAGGACATTGCTAAAATTAACTGAGAAAGGCAAGACATTATACTATCAAACTTGTCAAGCTATGAAATTTTCAGAAAAAAAAAAAAAACTCTTTTACTTTTTTGAGAGTTCAGGTATAAAGAACAAGTCATTTATAAAGAA
>NW_007034558.1:0-789 GCF_000164805.1 Carlito syrichta
CTCATTTTACCCTTCCTGGCTTCCTGGGCCCAGCACCCTGGGCATCATGCATTTTCACCCTCCCAGTGCCCCAGGCCCAGCACCCTGGACCTCATGCATTTTCCCCCTCCTGGCACCCTGGGCCCAGTGCCCCGTGTCTCATCCATTTTTGCCCCCCTCAGGCCTAGCACCTTTGATCTTGTGCATTTTCGCCCTCCCAACACCCCGGACCCAGCGCCCCAGGCCTCGTGCATTTTCACACTCCCAGCACCCAGGGCTCTCTCCTTGAGCTGGGACAGTCATTTTCTCCTGCCCTCAGACATTAAAGCTACTAGTTCTTGGGCCTTTGGACATTGAGACATGCACCAACACCTCACCCTTGCCCCCTTGTAAGTGCCTCAGACCTTCAATCTCTGAATAAGAATTGCACCATTAGCTGCTTAGGTTCTCAGGCCTTCAGACTCATACTGAGTTGCACCACTGGCTTTCCCGGTTCTTCACCTGGTTTATATCATGGGACTTCTCAACCTCCGTAATGGCATGAGTCATTCTTGTAATAAATCCTCTAATATATATGTACATATGTCCTATTGGTACTGTTTCTCTGGAGAACCCTCACTCATTCTGATTTAGTACCAAGAGTGACTCTAGAACAGAATTTCTTTTTGAGTTGAAGTCTCACTCTGTCACCCAGACTGGAGTGCAGTGGCACACTCCCAGCCACCACAGCCTCCACCTGCTGGGCTCCAATGATCCTTCTGCCTCAGCCTTCCAACTAGCTGGAACTACAGCGTGTGCTACCACGTCCGG
>NW_007034559.1:0-797 GCF_000164805.1 Carlito syrichta
CACTGACACTTTACAAAGTATAATTATATATAAATCTAAGAGATACTAAAAAGTATCATACTAAGAGAGTTACTAAACACGAGAAACAGACAACTATTAAGCATAAAAGATGTAATTAGATGTTAAAACCTACATTCACACAATTTAAATTAGTCAGTTCGGTAGGCTTGTTTGTAAAGTTCCTTGTAGTCTAGATTTTCCTCTTCTTCCTTCCTTCCTTCCTTCCTTCCTTCCTTCCTTCCTTCTTTCCTTCCTCCTATCAGCATCATCATCCATTGCCATCATCATTACCATGTTCTCTGCTGTTTTTCTCTTGATATCTGCATCAGTAATTTAACTGCAAACCACAAAAAATTACTGAAAGTTAAGTAGAGGAGCAGTTTATTCGAAAGGATATTTTATAGCTTTTAGTTTGAGTACAACCTGGAGAATCAGATTCTGTAGAGCTGTGTTGATGCCAGCTGTATGCTTAGGATGGGTAAGAGATGTGAGTCTGGGGTCAACCGGTCAAGCTCTGGGGCAGAGAGGACCTAGTCCATTGCTTCTAGCCTGTGACCAGCCTAGTCCTCTCACCCCAGTGTCACCATGCAGATGTTAAGTTTTTCTGTGTGCCAAGACCTAAAAACAGCTGGTAGCCATGAAGAGGAACAAGAAATGGCAGATTTAGTGAGGAAGACTGCAGAAACTTAGTAGATGGTCTTTTTGGGTGTTAGCATCAGGGTAAATGAGTTTTGGACCTTGAGCTCACATGCTGTTTATTCACACATCAACTTTCAGGAGAAAGTTTTGTTAGCCTA
>NW_007034560.1:0-815 GCF_000164805.1 Carlito syrichta
CCTGTAGCATGCCTCCTAGATGCTCCACTAAGTGCCTTTTGGACTAGCTGTGAAGCACCTCTTCAGGGTCCCATGGCATCACAAACCTCTTTGGCATCCCTATGGCATACCTCTTTGACAAATCTGCAGCATCCCTCCTCATTCCTGCAGTTTTTCTCCTCTGATACCCCAATGGCGCCTCCTCAGCAATCCCATGGTGCACCTCCTCAGCACACCATAGGGAGTCCATGGTGCCCCCATAGTGTGCATCCTCAGCCTCCCGTGACATTTCTCCTAAGATTTCTGACTCTCGAAATACTTGGCCTCCCTGGGTCATGCTTCCTCGGCATTCTTCAGCATTCCTGCAACATGCCTCTATCATGACCCCAAAATGTACCTTTTTGGCATCTCTTCAGTGTACCTCCTCAGCATCTTCAAAGCATGCCCCTTTGGTCCCCAAAGCACACTTCGTGGGCCTCCCCACTGACTCTTCAGCCTCTGTGAGATGTAACTCATTGTCATTTTTGTATCCTGCCTAGCCTCCTCATGGTACACCTCTTTGGCATCCCCACAGTGCATTTTCTCTCCATGGCACACCTCCTCAGTCTTCCCATGGTGAACCTCTTCAGCACCCCCACTATGTACCTCTTCATTCTCCCCTGGTACACCTCAGCGATGCCACTGAGTGACTCCTCAGCCTCCCATTGTGTGCCTCCATGGCCTTCTTATTCCATGCCTCCTTTGTGACCCCACAGCATGCATCCTTGGCATTCCCCCAGTGCCCCTTCCTCCCCTCCCAATGGCACATCTACTTTGTATTTCCACAACACTTCTTC
>NW_007034561.1:0-834 GCF_000164805.1 Carlito syrichta
AAACAGCATGATGCTAAGCAACTCCTGGGTCACCACAGAAATCAAAACAGAGGTTTATAGATACCTGGAAACTAATGTAAATGAAGAAACGTCTTACAAAAACCTCTGGAATGCCATGAATGCAGTATTAAGAGGGGAATTCATATCACAACAATCACACATAAAGAGAAAGGAAAGATCCCAAGTTAACACCAACAAGTCACCTAAGGAAGCTGGAAAAGCAAGACCACCAAAACTCTAACTTCAGCAGAAGAATCCAGATCACCAAAGTAAAAGCGCAAATCCAGGACATAGAAGACATAATACAAAAAAACCAATGAATCAAAAAGCTGGTTCTTTGAAAGGAAAAACAAGATTGATGGTCCCCTAGCTATACTGATCAAGAAAAAGAGTGGAAAAGCCCAAACAAACACAATCAGAAACACAAAAGTTGAAGTCACATTTGATCCTGAAGAAATACAAAAGATTATCTGAGACTACTATATACACGTGTATGGAAACAAACTTGAAAACCTAAAGAAAATGGAGAACTTTCTGACATCACAAAACCTCCCCAGGTTGAAACAAGAAGAAATCGAGACCCTAAATAGACGCATAATCATCCAGAAAATTGACTATATCATAAGAAAACTACCTACAAATAAAAACCCTGACCAGATGGCTTTTCAGCAGAATTCTACAAAACATACAAGGAGGACCTGATAACAATCCTATTGAAAGTATTCCAGGTGATTGAGAAAGATGGAACTCTCCCCAAATCATTTTGCAAGCTAACATCACATTGATACCCAAGCCAGGTAAAGATCCAACAAAGAAAGAGAGCTACAGGCCAAT
>NW_007034562.1:0-452 GCF_000164805.1 Carlito syrichta
ACCCCAGCCTGGACAACATAGTGGGACTCCATGTCTACAAAATTTTTTTTAACAAAATCATGAACTTCGCAACAACTTGGATGGACTTAGACACTATAATACTGAGTGATCTATCGCGGAAACAAAGAACTGAGTACCACATGTTCTCACTCATAAGCAGACCTTGAGCAATTATTTTAATACTATAAGAAAGGGATTGGCAGTTGTGGGAAACTGCCAGGGGTGGAGGAGGTGGGTTGGCAGTAGTGGGAAACTTTCGGGGCGGGGAGGACACCTCATCAACAAGGGTAACTGCATAATGAACATTTGTATACCTAACCCTGAATTATACTCCACATCTTCAAAATTAAAAAATATATATATATTTTTAAATTAGCTAGCTAGGTGTGATGGTGCTCACTTGTATTTCCAGCTACTCAGGGGACTGTTGCATGAGGATCCTGGGAGCCCAG
>NW_007034563.1:0-777 GCF_000164805.1 Carlito syrichta
GTGGATTCCCGCGGGTTCGAGACCCGCCTGGGCAGCGAGACCTCATCTCTACAATAAATCAAAAAATCAGCCGGGCGTGGTAGCGCATGCCTGTAATTCCGGCTACTTCGAAGGCTGAGGCAGAAGGATTCCTGGAGCCCAGCAGGTCGAGGCTGCGGTGGCCGGGAGCGGACACTGCACTCCAGTCTGGGCGGCAGAGTGAGACGCCAACTCAAAAAAAAAAAAAAAAAGTTGAAATTTAGTATAGTAAGTTCTCTGGTTATCTGAGATCTTACAACTTTTAAAAATACACTGACAAAGCTGGGCTCGGTGGCTCAGCCTGTAATCCCGCGCTTTTGGGAGGCTGAGGTGAGTTGATTGCCTGAGCCCGTGGGTTCGAGACCCTCCTGGGCAACTTGACATGGCCGCATCTCTACAATAAATTAAAAAAAAAAAAAATCAGCCGGCGTGGTAGCGCGCGCCTATAGTTCCAGCTACTTGGAAGGCTGAGGCGGAAGGATCGCTGGAGCCCAGCAGGCGAGGCTGCGGTGGCCGGGAGCAGCCACTGCACTCCAGTCTGGGCGACAGAGTGAGACTCCAACTCAAAAATAAAAATAAAAAGGAATAAAGAAATAAAAATACACTGACAAAACATTGAAGTAAGAGCATGCTTATAAATATAAAAACAAGAAATTGACTTTTTATGCAACAAAAATGCGAATTGATAGTCTTTACATAGGCAGGATTGTGTTTGATATGTGGCTCAGCCCTGTAATCCCATGCCTTTGGGAGGCTGAG
>NW_007034564.1:0-738 GCF_000164805.1 Carlito syrichta
TCTTTTCATTCCATCCCATACCATTACGTTCCTCACCATTCCATTCCATTCCTCTCCATTCCTTTCCATGCCTTACCTTTCCATTCTTTTCCATTCTATTCCTTTTCTCTGCATTCCATTCCATTCCTTTGCATTGCTATGAATTACGTTCCACTCCATGCTTCTCCATTCTCTTTCATTCTTTTTCATTCCATTCCATTCCATTCCTTTCCATTCCATTTCTCTCTATTCCAGTTTTCCTCTCCATTCCATTTCATTCCTTTCCATTCCATTCCATATCATTCCATTATTTCATTCCTTTCCATTCCATTTAGATCCATTCCTTTCCATTTCAATCCTCTCCATTCCATATCATTCCATTACATTACAATTCACTCCCTTCCATTTCTCTCCACTTCATTCTGTTGCATTCCTTTCCCTTCCATTCCACTCCATCCCATTAGTTTCCATTCCATTCCACTCCATTGCATTCCATGCCTTTCCTCTCCATTCCATTCCTTTCCTTTCCTTTCTATTCCTCCCCTTTCTATTCCATTCCTTTCCTCTCCATTCTATTCCCTTCAATTCCTCTCCATTACATTACATTCCTTTCAATTCCATTCCATTCGATTCCTTTCCATTCCATTGCATCCCTTCCCATTCCTCGCCATTCCATTCCATTCCTTTCCATAAACTCTCTATTCTATTCAATTCCTTTCCTCACATTCCTTTTCATTTCATTCCATCCCATTCCTCTCC
>NW_007034565.1:0-307 GCF_000164805.1 Carlito syrichta
CCTGCTTGGTGAAATGCTCCCTCCGACAGACACGGAGGGTGAGGTGTGTGACTGAGAAAAACAAATTGTACAGTCAAGTAAAGGGCTTGTAGCCCTCCTGCCTGCAAGCCTCTAAACCAGGCGTCATGACTCCCCTCTCTGAAGTGCCAGCTGTGACTGTGTGTGCCTTGCTTTTGGGTGGGTCCCCTGCCTGCCTTCACAGAATGGTCCACCTGCCCTGGGAGAGACCCCCCAAACACACAGTGGAGCCTGGGGGCACAATTGTTCCCACCCTCTCTGCAGACTTGTGGGGAAGACAGGAGGCAGA
>NW_007034566.1:0-800 GCF_000164805.1 Carlito syrichta
AATAGAAGTCATTTTGTATTATTTTCTTATTTAATATATAGTATATCTCACTTTGATAAAATAAATAATTTATCTTAAAAATAAATTAAAATAATTTGTTTTTTTAATAAACAAACTATTCTGGCTGTATTACAAATGCTTTCAACATCAGTTTTGGTTTTAAAGTATTAAGTTATAACTTTTGATAGTCAGCCAGTCTTATGTATAACCACTGTCAGAGAAAACATGTGTACTATTTATGTACTCTAAGGAAAAGTCTACCAGTCAGTCAAAATTTTGCCAGGTGCTTTAGTCAGGATTCCTACTCTGCCCATGTTCAAAGACTTTAGTCAGGATTCTTACTATGGGATAAGACCTATATTGAGAGTAATCTTAATGAGGAAATTAAAGTGTATTAAGTGTTCCTTATTGTGTGGCAATCATGGTCATGGAAGCAAATATTTTAAATGTTACTGAATAGTATAATTTTCTCAACATCTCTATAAATTATACAATGTTATCTCATAATTAAGTATACTAAATAAATAAATTGAATAATGCCACATAGCTGAATCAGGATTTTTTTTTTAATTATTGCTTAGGATTAAATATATCTAATTCTAAAACAGGTGTCTTTCCACCCAACTATACCATAAAATTGTTAACTATGACCATACAATTGTCTTCAATTTTTTCTAATAGCTTAGGAAATTCATCAAACAAACTTTAGTTGATTTCTATAATACTTTGGCATTTGATTAAAGTTGCAATGATATCTAACAATTGATGGCAAAATTATTTTGTCTTAGTGAAATTTAAAA
>NW_007034567.1:0-568 GCF_000164805.1 Carlito syrichta
CAGACTCCAACTTAAATAAATAAATAAATAAATAAATAAACAAACAAACAAAAAAAGTCTCAAAAAAGTACTTGTTCACCCACATTCATATCAGCATTATTCCCAATAGCCCAAAGCTAAAGCAACACTAGTGTCCATTGACAGATGAATGAATAAGCAAAATGTGGGGTATGTATACGATGGAATATTAGTCAACCTTAAAAAAGAAGGACAAGCAGGGCTCGGTGGCTCAGCCTGTAATCCCACGCCTTTGGGAGGCTGAGGTGAGTGGATTGCCTGAGCCCGTAGGTTCGAGACCCGCCTGGACAGCGAGACCTCATCTCTACAATAAATCAAAAAATCAGCCGGGCATGGTAGCACATGACTGTAATTCCGGCTACTTGGAAGGCTGAGGCGGAAGGATAGCCGGAGCCCAGCAGGCGAGGCTGCGGTGGCCGGGAGCGGTCACTGCACTCTAGTCTGGGTGACAGAGTGAGACTCCAACTAAAAAAAAAAAAAAGAAGGACATTCTGGACACGTTAGGACAGGCATGAACCTGGAGCTGAAGGGCAGGAAGCCCTTTAGATGA
>NW_007034568.1:0-757 GCF_000164805.1 Carlito syrichta
ATCTCCAATCCTCACCAGCATTTGGCACCATCAGTCTGTTTTATAAGGGATGGTGATGGCTTACTGAGCAGCACTCATGATGCGGAAAGAGGAAATAGTTCTTCATAGGACAGCGTTATTAAGGACAGGGTCATTGGCTCCCTGGAGTGTTACTCCTTCTCTCTAAGGCTGAAGGGTTTATAACCGGCTCAGCCATAGCTTAAACGAGGTTCATTTCACTTTTTTCACTTTCTTTACTTTTTTTTAATTGGTAAAGATTAGGGTCTCATTATGTTGTCCAAGCTGATTTTGAACTCCTGTCCTCAAATATTAATTTGATGCCTGCCTTGACCTCCCAAAGTGTTGGGATTAAAGGCATGGTCCACTGCATCCACCCCATTTATTTTCTTTTTTATCAGAGCACTTTCACACACTCTTTCACAGTGAATCCTGATCAAATCCTCGTGAGGAATTCTAATAGCTGTAAAGAGCAGCTCAGAGATATGGTAACGCCATGGTTCACAGGGCAGCCTCAACATCCCAGCCCTCTGAATAAATAGATGCTCCAAATCTGAGCATATCAGATGACCTGTTGTACATAAAAAGAAAGAAAACTGTTGGGAGCCAGCCTTGGAGGCCCGCCTGATTGACAAAGTCCAGGTGCGCTGAGGACCCCCAGCCACAAAGTGAGTCCGGGCAGCTGAGCCCTTCTGTCTTCTGTCTTTGCTTGTTGGTACAGCTGAAGAAATTCCGTGCAGTTGTGGAAGAAGAAAATGGC
>NW_007034569.1:0-892 GCF_000164805.1 Carlito syrichta
CAAGTTGCCCGGGTTGGTCTCAAACACCTAGGCTCTGGCAGTCTTCTCACCTCCACCTCCCAAAATGCTGGGATTACAAGTGTGAGCCACCATGTCCAGCAGCTCGTGAATTTTACCAGTGGGAAAAGCTTTCTTTACACAGCCGGGTGTGTGTGACTCCTCCTAAGAGACAACCTCTTCATACTCCTGCTTATGTTTTGTTTTGCACATGTGATTTTCAATTGCAGCTGTGGATGATGATCACTTTAGGAATAAAAAGCCAAGTGCGGCACTGTTGCTTTGTATTAACTCTTTGATGAATTCTGCCAGGATTTAAGTGAGATTCACCTGCTCTTACATCTTAGGATCTTTTGGGGATCTCTGCACATTGTGTTAGCAACTTCAAGACAATGGCTTTACCTTTCTGGTTTTCACATGTTGGAAACCTTCAAAGCATCACATCTATCTCAGCTCACCTGGCCATTCTTTGGTTTGTAAGCTCTGAAAACCTTTTCCTTTGAGGCTTCTGCTCTCATTCCATTCTTGGTGGACTCTTCCCCCAGAGTGCCTCTGTAGTGAGTGGACACTTGTGTCATTAGGGCCCTGGCAGACCTTGACCTGGTGCAGGTGTGTCACTGCTGCCTTGTGTAGCAAAGCTTCCTGGCATTAATTGGATGGGCCTCCAAATCACAAGCCAAGACACAAGCTCTGCATGTATCAGATCTTCTGCAAGACATTACATTTTTATCTCTTTATAGTTGTCTCTGCCACTCACTATTCTCGGGTGAGGCTAATGAGACGTTGTTTGTGCTGTGATTTTTCTTTCCTAGAAGTTACCTTGTGAAGCTGAGTCTCTTTCACTCCTCAGGGAGCCTCCTATCTCTGCCTTGGGTTTGAAGTCATCCTCTCTGGG
>NW_007034570.1:0-1621 GCF_000164805.1 Carlito syrichta
CACCAGACAAAGGTCAGTTTGAGGATGTAAACATAAACCTTGTGCTGATATCATCACCTAGATCCCCAGAGGCTGTGGGATCTAGGTCTACCCATGGACTTCTCAGATGCAGAAGGATCTATGGGTGCTTCATCATGGACCAGACCTGTTCCCAAGCTTGTGTTCAGGAAGCAGTGAGTGAATGTGAGTCCATGCCCACTTGTGATTATATAGGCTCAGAGATAACATGTATGGGAGTGCTTTGCCAGTGTTAAGGTTTCTACAAATGGGAGTTAGTTGTATGGTAGGTGTAAAGTTAGTTGGACAATTGAGTTCAGAAATAACATGATTTTAAAATACATCGATACTGAAAGCAGAACTATTTGGAATAATCATTTAGCAAATTTTAAGAAATTCAGACATTTATCTAAAGAATTTAGGTCAAATAATGTTATCTAAATTATGTATCTATTTCATATAAAATTGACTTCTAGACCTTAACTATTCTCTTCTGTTTACATGCACGGCCATAACCTATGTTGTTACATAAGTCACTGTTTCTTCCTCATTAAACATGATTCCTCCCACTGACGTGGACCACCTTTGAAGTACCAACTACTATTCTGAGCTGAGGCTGCAGCTCTGAACAATACAAAATACCTCACACAATTTATTTTCTAAGAGGAGAGAAACAACTATGCCTTCCATATGCCAGTTTCTGTACTCAAGACTACTGCTTTCTGACTCTCTCTTTGATGATACTGACAAAAATGTTGGAGGTCATTTGTAGAAATTATGGATTAATGTTATAAGAAAGTTATATTCACAGATTTGCATATTTGTCTGTGAATGGTGGACAAATTAAGTTGTATGTTTGTGTATATGTATGTGCCACACAGACTTATTAGTTAGGTAACCTGGTTCAAGTTAAACTCTGGGCCTCAATTTCTCATCTAAAACTGGGAGTTATCATAGTACCAGTCTCCCTTGTGGGGATTAAATGCTTGTAAATAAATTAGCTTAGTGCCTGGCACAAACTAAGAGCTCAACAAATGATAGCTACTATGTTATTATTATTATTATTAATACACAAATATTATTATTATTATTATTATTATTTTTTAGTTGGAGTCTCACTCTGTCACACAGACTGGAGTGCAGTGGCCGCTCCTGGCCACCGCAGCCTTGACCTGCTGGGCTCCGGTGATCCTTCTACCTCAGCCTTCCAAGTAGCTGTTACCACACCCGGCCAATTTTTTGATTTGTTGTAGAGATGAGGTCTCACCTAGTTGCCCAGGTGGGACTCGAACTCACAGGCTCAGGCAATTCACTCACCTCAGCCTCCCAAGGTGCGGGATTACAGGCTGAGCCACCGAGCCCAGCTTCACAGATATGATTTTATACACATTTGCCTAATATTCCCTAATGGGATAAAATAAATAATTGTGAATCTCATTTTGTTTCATTTATTTAACATGTATTAAATACTTTACCATGTGCCAGGCCCACTGTGGAAGATTATATTTTTTTTAGAAATGGCTACAACAGTATCTCCTGTACTTGTCACCACCCCATCCCATCTACAGTTAAAAGTCTAATCCCCTACCCTTGAATTTGGGTGGGCTTATGATTTGTCACTGAA
>NW_007034571.1:0-703 GCF_000164805.1 Carlito syrichta
CCATTGAGTACCTGCTATTGGAGAGTTATCAAAATTATAGAAAAAGTTAGTTGTATTATCCTGATTTTACAGGTAAGAAAAATTTTGTTCAAAGAGTAGGAAAAAGTGACTCTTAAGCACTAGTTGTGCTTAAAACTTAGAGGGTAGAGGTTAGGTAAAAGCAAAGTGCAAGGGAAGGAATGGATTGTTTAAGAAGTGGGATCCTAGGGTCTGGTGTGATAGCTTGTGCCTGTCTATAATCCCAGCATTTTGGGAGCCCAAGGCAAGAGAATTGCTTGTGTGAGGAGTTTGAGACCGGCCTGGGCAACATAGTGAGACCTCATCTCTACAAAAAAATTCAAAAATCACCCGGATGTGGTGGTGTGCGCCTGTAGTCCCAGCTACTCAGGAGGCTGAAGTGGAAGGATTGCCAGTGCCCAGGAGGTTGAGGCTGCAGTGAGTTGGGATTGTGCCACTGCACCCAGTCTGGGCGACACAGTGAGACCCCGTCTCAAAAAAAAAAAGAATTGGGAGCCTAAGAGAGGGTTGTGTGTGTATATATATATATATATATATATATATATATATATATATATAAAAAAAAGCTTGTATAAAAATCTCATTTTCTTTTTAGTTTATTTCAAACAACTCTGTTGCAAGTGCCAAAAGAGTTTTAACCCTTACCGTGTAAAAGCAATCCGATGTCAGGTAAGCACATGCCACA
>NW_007034572.1:0-745 GCF_000164805.1 Carlito syrichta
CAGGGTAGCTAGCACAGGTTAAACATAAATAAATTTCCTATAGGTAGGTTTTGAAAGTCATTCAAACGTTTCTACTGCAGGTCGAGTGGCAACCTGTCTCACCCCTTGGCAAATCTAGGGAAAATTCCATCAAATGTAAGACTAGGACAGTATAATTTCAATTTGCGGATTAACATAATAATCACTAGAAATCCTTTGGAGAGATAAGTAAACTAAACATAGGTATTCGGTATTTCATCACTCAGAATCCAAGTCCCTGAAATGGAATTTATTAAACCTTTAAAATTGTTTAATGGTAGGCCTCTTGTTAAGGGCATACAGGGAAACTTAAAGGAATTAAAAAGTCTTATCCTAAAACAGCAAATGCAGGCCTTAGGTTCAGTCCTAAAAGCCATCCATTGTCAAGTCAGAGAACGATTGCTAATTAGCTTAACTACCGATGCTCATTCTTTTAAGCCAGGTGATATGGTATGGGTAAAAGAGTAAAATGTATAATCTCTAAAGCCCCTCTGGAGGGGGCCATTTACTGTTCTTTTACATAACAGAACTAAACTGGCTTTCCAGGACTGGGAGTGCACCGCAGATTCAGCTTAAGGGAGAACACCCCTTAAGCTGACCATTCGGAAAGTCACGAAACCCAATGAAGAACGTGGAACTAATTTATCCAACCCTGCTTCAAAAGAGTAAAGATACTTCAGGCCCTGCTTCATCACACTCTGGAGCTGATTGATCCACGCACGGCGGA
>NW_007034573.1:0-495 GCF_000164805.1 Carlito syrichta
CGCAACAAAGCGGGGGCAGCCATTTGAGGGCATTTGGGCTGGAAGGTGCTGAGCTTGGGGGACCTTGACATGTGGGGAGGCTGGGGTGAAGAACTGAGGGCAGAATGGTTGCAGGATAATGGATTTCTTTCTTTCTTTCTTTCTTGCTTTCTTTCTTTCTTTCTTTCTTTCTTTCTTTCTTTCTTTCTTTCTTTCCTTCTTTCCTAACCTCACTAGGTTGCCCAGACTACTCTCAAACCCCCCAACTCGGACCATCCTGTTGACCTGGGCTCCAAAGCTTCTGTGATTACAGATTTTCCATTTGGTCAACATCCTGGTCTTCCTTTCTGGTCTTGAACTGTGGGCCGGAGGTTATCCTCCCTCCGAGGCTTGCCCTCACCCAATGTTTTTCTAGGTTTTTGGTTGGGTCAAGGTGGTGAGTTCCTATGGTGCTCAGTCTTGTCTCAAGCTCCCGAGCTCTGGCCATCTTCCCATCTCACCCTCACCATGTGCCAA
>NW_007034574.1:0-1250 GCF_000164805.1 Carlito syrichta
CAAGCCCTGAGAGTGTTGCTGGTTCAGTGGGCTGGCAAGCCTAACCCCGGGGGTGTCTCAGCTTTGGAGTCTCATCTTCTTCCAGTAGCTTTCCTGGTTCAGCCGGCTCTGTCAGCTGGCAAGCCAGCCTCTCGGGTGCACATCTCTTTGGCCCCAACGATCTTTTACAGCTCTTCAAGTAGCAGCTCTTCAGGTTGAGGTTCTTGTCTCATGTCCAAGAATAATGAGGGACACGGACAGCCAGAACATGAGAAAGCAGAATTTATTGAGAGGACAGAAAAGCTCCCACAGTGGGAGGGGACCCAAAAGGGGTTGCCCGCTTCTCATTTTTCTATACATTTCTTATCACCACCTAGCAAACTATACAATTTGCCAGTTTATTGTTTATATTTTCTATCTGTTATCCCAATCACAAAGTAAGTTCCATGAATGCAGACTTTTTTATTGTTGTTGAGTTGGAGTCTCTGTCACCCAGGATGGAGTGCAGTGGCACCTTCACAGCCACTGCAACATCCACCCACTGGACCCAGGTGATCCTTCTGCCTCAGCTTTCCAAGTAACTGGAACCACAGGCTTGTGCTACCATGCCCGGCTAATGTTGGTTCATTGTAGTAACGAGATCTCGCCATGTCGCTCAGACTGGTCTCGAACCAGAGAACTCAGGCAATCCTCTCACTTCTGCCTCCCAAAAACTGTATCCCCAGTGCCCTTTACATAGTAAACACTAAATACATATTTGTGAAATGAATAATAATGGACATACCCTAAAATTTACATGTATTAATTAATTGAAATCTCACAGCAACCTCATGAGACAGGTCCTATCATCAGTTTCATTGTACAGATAAGGAAATGGAGGCACAAAGTGGATAAGTACCTGACTCAAGGTCACACAGAGAAGTTGAGTACAGGGGAGAAAACTTTTCACCCCAGGCAATCTAGATTCAGGTTTGAAATCCGAGCCACTTTGCTGTATTGCTTCTCAGAGCATTTCACCTCAAGACTGGATAATTTTAAATAAGCCATTCATCTAATGGTTTTGCTCTGTTCTTTTCCTTTCTGATTTATTAAATTAGAACGTCTCAGTGAAACAAGAATGCTCCCCAAACCTGGGTAGTTACAATGTAAAATTGCAAATGGGCAAAGTGAAAAGTAATGATTTTCCTCTCTGTCATCTATAAAATTAGGATTTAAGATTTTGTCTTTTTGGCATAGGGCATCAGGCTGTTCACAGCCTATTTGCAATATTC
>NW_007034575.1:0-1176 GCF_000164805.1 Carlito syrichta
GTCATACTGGTAAGGAAGTATAAGGAATCTTCCTTATATGAGTCCTGAATCTCAAAAACTACAGCCCGTCTTCCTAAGACGTAACCACGAATCAGGTATTTGAAGTAGGAATCTGGGTAATGGGAGTCTTCACATAAAGAAAACTTCACTGCCTATTGCTAAGTAAGAATAAGGAATCTGTGTTACTTGTGTCCTCAATCCCAAAAAAAGCCTAAGGTCATCTTGCTCTGGGCTAAACACAAAAAAGTTCCCAGGATCTCTGCTATGGCACAAAAAAGAAACAGGGCTTTAGCCAGGCTCGTTGGCTCAGCCAGTAATCCTGCGCATTTGGGAGGCTGAGGTGAGTGAATTGCTTGAGCCCGCAGTTTCAAGGCCCCCCTGGGCAGTAAGACATCATCTCTACAATAAATCAAAAAATCATTCGGGCGTGGCAGCGCATGCCTGTAATTCCATCTAATTGGAAAGCTGAGGCGGAAGGATCCCCGGAGCCCAGCAAGTCAAGTCTGAGGTGATCGGGAGTGGCCACTGCACTCTAGTCTTGGCGACAGAGCAAGGCTCCAATTAAAAAAAAAGAGCCCATTCCGTCGCGCCCCCCACCCTCGATCTCAAGCCACCGTGGAGCTCCGCCACCTCAAAACGTTCACCGCGAGCAGCCTTCCCCACCTACCCCCTCCTCTAGAAGAAAAGAAGAAACTCATGCAAGTTAAACTGAGTTAATAATAATAGCCGGAGACGGGGCAAGATGGCGACGGCATAGGTGAACTGGTGAGATTCTCTGAACGTGAGTTCCCAAAAAGGCTATCACTTCGCTACCCCCATCCCCCAGCCCACCACCAACCGCGCTGGGGGCAGGCCCGGGAACTTCAGTCCCACGCAAGGCCAGATATTGCGCCCCCGCCCCACTGCTGCCGTTCTACTCGTGTGTGGAAGTCTCCGGTCCCAGCCCCCTCCAGATCCCTCCCCGGCTGCATTGTCTCCAGCCTGGCACCCGGCATCAAGCCGCCGGTCACACAGGGAGGCTCTGGGCACCCGCCCCTCAGAGACGCTGGTTCCATTTCTGGCTGAAGTCCTCTGTTGGGTCCCAGTGCCACTCTCGCTGTCTAGAGCCTGCCCTTTGGACTTTGGAGCTCTGGAACTCCGGGTCCACCCTGGCTGAGCACTCAGCGTGAGACCCCA
>NW_007034576.1:0-583 GCF_000164805.1 Carlito syrichta
AATATTTTCAGCTTTGTCAAAACTGCTCAATTCTACTAACAGCCAAAGACTATAATCAAGTGGGCCTGATTGTGTTCCAGTCAATCTTTATTTATGGACGTCAAAATTTGAATTTTATATAATCTTCACATCTCACTAGTCTTATTTTGATTTTCTTAACAATTTAAGAATGTAAGCCAGGCTCGGTGGCTCTGCCTGTAATCCCTTGCTTTGGGAGGCTGAGATGAGTGGATTGCCTGAGCCCGCGGGTTCGACACCAACCTGGGCAACTTGGCGAGACCTCATCTCTACAATAAATCAAAAAATTATCCAGGTGTGATATCGTGTGCCTGAAGTTCCAGCTACTTGGAAGGCTGAGGTGGAAGGATCACCGAAGCCCAGCAGATCGAGGCTGCAGTGGCTGGGAGCGGCCACTGCACTCCAGTCTGGGTGACAGAGTGAAATTCCAACTCAAAAAAAAAAAATAAATAAAAACATTCTTAGTTCACATGAAACACAAAACAGGGGGTAGGCCCACTGATTATGACACACACACACACACACACACACACACACACACACACTCACACACACACACTTTCCC
>NW_007034577.1:0-650 GCF_000164805.1 Carlito syrichta
GGTTTTCTCAATGATGCAAAAAGTCCAATTCACCAAAGCATCCTGTTCCTCGAGCATTTCAGTTAATTAAGACATGACAGTCTTGTGTCAGACAGCAGGCAAGTTCTGTCACTGTACCTGTGGCCTATTTAAAAGATACCATGGCCGGACATGGTGGTTCATGTCTGTAGTTCCAGCACTTTGGGTGTCCGAGGTGGGAGGATCGCTTGAACCCAGGAGTTTCAGACCAGTCTGGGCAACACAGCAAGATCTCGTGTCTACAAAAAGTCAAAACAGGAACCAGGCATGGTGGCACACACCAGTAGTCCCAGCTACTCAGGAGGCTGAGGTGGGAGGATCATCTGAGCCCAGGAGGTCAAGGCTGTGGTGAGCCATGATTGTGCCACTGCACTCCAGCCTGGGCAACAGAGATCCTGATTCAGAAAAAGAAATAAAAATAAATTTTAAAAAGTCACCGTGGGCCGGGCTCGGTGGCTCAGCCTGTAATCCCGCGCCTTTGGGAGGCTGAGGTGAGTGAATTGCCTGAGCCCGCGGGTTCGAGACCCGCCTGGGTAGCGAGACCTCATCTCTACAATAAATCAAAAAATCATCTGGGCGTGGTGGCGCATGCCTGTAATTCCGGCTACTCAGAAGGCTGAGGCGGAAGGATC
>NW_007034578.1:0-1263 GCF_000164805.1 Carlito syrichta
TATTTATTTAAATGGACTGGGTGCAGCAGGCTCATGTCTGTAATCTCAGCACATTGGGAGGCCAGGACAGGAGGATCGCTTGAGCCTAGGCATTTGAAACAAGCCTGGGCAGCATAGCAACACCTCATCTCTACAAAAAATAAAAAAAATTACCTGAGTGTGGTGGTACATGCCTTTAGCCCCCCAGCTACCCAAAAGACTGAGACAGGAGGGTCACCTGAGCCTAGGAGGTTGAGGCTGTAGTGAGTTGTAATCATGCCACTGCACCCCAGTCTGGGTGAAAGAATGAGACCGCTGATTCAAAATGAAGTAGGCACTATTGTGATCCTCATTTTACAGATGAGGAAACTGAGGCACAGAGCAGTCAAGTCTGCTAAAGTCACAGAACAAATAAGTAGTTGTGCCAGAATTCCAACACTGACCCTCCAGCACTATAGCTATCTCTTAACTTTGTTCATGTAAACTTGTATTTCTTTTCTTTTCTTTCCTTTCCTTTCCTTTCCTTTTCTTTTCTTTTCTTTCTTTCTTTCTTTTTTTTTGAGACAGGGTCTTGCTTTCTTGCTCACGCTGGAGTGCAGTGGCACATCATAGTTCACTGCAGCCTTAAACTCCTGGGCTCAAGGGATCGTCCCACCACAGCCTCTCAAATAGCTGAGATTACAGCACACGCCACTATTCCCTACTAATTTTCATTTTTAATTTCTTTTTTTGTAGAGATGGAGTATCAATATGTTGCCCAGGCTGATCTCAAACTCCTGGCCTCAAGTGATCTTCCTGTCTCAGTTTCCCAAAGTGCTGGGATTAAAGGTGTGAGCCTACATTTCCCATTTAAAAAATTCTTATCAAACATTAGTATATATAATAGGTTGTAGGTGACAATGGGCATATTTATTTGGATTTATTTAATGTCAGTAGTTTAGAATGTTTTTATTTTGTATGTGTGGAAAAGATGGGCTTATTAGATGGCTGAATAGTACTGTGGGTCAGATCGAGACACCACCTACATTATTGAGATTGATCATCATGAGATGCTGGTTAGGATCACTCTCTTTCAATCAGATCGCATATGTAAATAAGCAACCACCCTTTGATTGACTGCTGATGATCCTCAGAGGAAACACTGAATGTTTTGCTTTTCTGGCTGTCTTATTGCTCAGAGAATGTTAATACTAATGAACTCAGCCCATGTATTTGAGCAAGCTGTCACAGCAAAGGGATTTCCAAAGCTTTTTGATTAAAGGTGTTTGAATGTAGGCATGATCA
>NW_007034580.1:0-712 GCF_000164805.1 Carlito syrichta
CTAACTAGCCAGCTGACTTAACTAGATAGCTACCTGGTTGGTTAGACAGTTGGCCAGCTGGATTAACTAGCTACCTACCTGGAGGGCCAGCTGGCTAGGCAGCCGGCTAGTTAGCTAGCGGGTTACCACCTGTCTAGCAAGCCGGGATAAAAAGCCAGACGTCTGTCTGGAGAGTGGGACAGCCAGCCATCTTAACTAGCCAGCCAACCTGCTGTTCAACTGGCTTGCAAGCCGACTTGACTAGCTAAACACCTAACTGACCAGCATACAAAAAAGCCAGTTTAACATGCCAGCCGCCTAGCTAGCCAGCTGGCTTGTGTTCTCACTTAACTCAGTGACTTAACTAGCTAGACATTTAGTTAACCAGCTGCCTTAATTAGCTAGCTACCTACCTAGCCAGGTGCCTATCCAGTTGACTTAAATAGCTGACTTATCCAGCTAGCCAGCTGGCTAACCAACTGACTTAATTATCTTGCTACCTGGTTGGCTAGACTGATAGCCAGCTCACTTAAGTAGCTAGCTACCCAGATGGCTAGCTGGCTAGGCAGTTGTCTAGCTAGGTAGCAGGCTGACAAGCTGGTTAGTCAGCTGGCAAAATTGGCCAGTTGTCTGGCTGGACAGTGGGATAGAAAAGGCAGCTTAATTAGCCAGACACCCAGCTGGTCAGCTGGTTTTGCCAGTCAGCTTCATTAAGCTGGCCACTTACCTGACC
>NW_007034581.1:0-1291 GCF_000164805.1 Carlito syrichta
ACTGATTTCAAATACTGCTCTGCCACATAAAAACCAGAAATAGTTGCTTCTCTGAACCTCAGTTACTTTATCTCTAAAAGATAGATAATGAAGGTTTTCTCCATCATAGGTTCATGACAACCAATGAGATAATAAACACCATTAACACTGGCGTTTGGGTGTGTTCAGTCAGTGTTAGTTGTCTGTTTGTAACAATGTTATTTGTGTTGCTTTGTTTACAGAAACCACTTTCTTAATCTGTTTTCTGTTAGTAATGTTTGTTGACATTTTGTGTTGCTTATGAACGTATAATGCAAATTGACCTTTATTTACTTTTATTAATGATCACTTTTGTTTCTGAAAACGCACAGTGACACATTCTTTTAGCTCCGATTTTCTTTTTCTTTCTTCCTGCCTTCCTTTCCTCCCTCACCTCTCCCTCCCTCCTTACTCATAAAGGTCTCACTCTGTCACCCAGGTTGGAGTGCAATAGCATGATCATGACTCATTTGTAACCTCCAGGTTAAGGCTGTCCTTCTGCCTCAGCGTCCTGAATAGCTGGAACTACAGGTGTGCACCACCACATCTGGTTAATCTTTTTTGATGTTTTGTAGAGACAAAATCTCACTATGTTGTCTGGGCTGGTCTCGAACTTCTGGGCTCTAACAATCCTCCCATCTGGGCCTCCCAAAGTGCTGGGATTAGAGGCATGAGCCACCACGCCTGGCCCAGATTTTCTTTAAATACATAACACCTCCCAACATATGTTAATTTTAAGACTAATACTGTTTATAGATATTTTCTTAATTTGTCTAATAAGTGGGTTTACATTCTAATGCATATACCCAATTCAAACTGGTCCACAGCGGAAAGGTATTTGTATGGCAGCCAATTTCGCATACCGAGATTTCTCTTAATTCTTTTCCTATCAGTATTTCCCTAACACATACTTTCTCCTCCAGTTTTTCTTTTCCTGTAAAATTTTCACATCTTAGCTATCGTAACTCACTTTTGTATTCTAAGAGCTCTTACCTGCACACAGATTTTTCTGCTCCTTTTCCCTTTTGCCAAGATTATGGAATTATTTGTGAGAAAAGAAAAATTACTGCTCCTGTATGGTGACTTCTACCCACCACTGCAGCTGAAAGTAGAGACAGATGAGAAACATTCACTGACTTGGATGAGGCCGAAATCACCTGTAACTACTTTTCAGTCGTGTGATGGCTCTCAGTCCAGGTTGTCTGTTACAGTCTCCCAGTGCTTTAAAAAATCTGGGTGCCTGACCATGTCCTAGGATAACTAAATCAGCTTC
>NW_007034582.1:0-855 GCF_000164805.1 Carlito syrichta
GAGCAAATGTGAACCTGAAAGAGCCAATCTTTCAAGATGGAGTCTGAGTGACTGCCTAGGCTTAATTAATTATCCAATTAAATACTTTTTTGAGTTGCAGTCTCACTCTGTCACCCAGGCTGGAGTGCAGTGTCATGCTCACAGCCATCACAGACACAATCTGCTGGGCTCAGGTGATCAATTTAAAACAGAGTCAACATAATATTAAAAAGTATAAAAGCAACAGGTGCTGGCCAGGCTGCAGAGAAAAGAGAATGCATCTACACTGCTTGGGGGAATTAAGCTGGTTCAACCTTTTTAGAAAGCAGTGTAGTGTTTTCTCTAAGCACTAAAAATGGAGCGACAGCAAGCTCATTTCCAGAGAAACATAAATCATTCTACCAAAAAGACACCTACACAAACATGTTCACTGCAGCACTACTCACAGTAGCAAAAACATGGAGCCAACCCAGATGCTCATCAAAAGTGGTCTGGAAGAAGAAAATGTGGTCCATGTACACAATGGAATACTACAAAGTCATAAAGAAGAACAAAATCATGTCCTTTGCAGAAACATGAATGAAATTGGAGACCATCATTCTAGCAAGTAAGACTAGAAACCAGTCTCCTGCCTCTTTCAGTTTTTGGTCTTCAATTCCGTCCTGTTACCGAAAGATTATTTACTGAGTGCTATAATATTCCACATTTTCTTGCTCATAAACTGGTCCTAAACATTGGGCACACAAACAAAAACAACACCAGGCACTGCTAAAGGAGAGAGGGATTGTGGGGAGAAATGGGTACCCATCACCAATTGGGTACCATGTCTACTACTAGGGGGAGGGAAGGCTTGCTTGAAGTCTAAACCATACCTGC
>NW_007034583.1:0-752 GCF_000164805.1 Carlito syrichta
TAGGTCTTGCTATGAACACATGACACTCCATTCTGTATGCAATCACATCTTGCTCTGCTTGAGTAAGCTCTTGAACCCTCAGTTTACTCACCTCTCACTTGAGGTCAGCATAGCAGCCCTTCACGTGACTAATCCACTGCATCCAGTACTGGAGATGAGTGGCCATGAGGAGGGATTTCTCTAGGACTGATGTTTTCTTTATGCGTGGGCTGACTCTTGATTGCCTGTTGACCTGGGTCACCTGAGGACATTCACGTCTATGAGAAATCTTTTCCTTCTTGCTTGCTTCCAGCCTAGGAAGAAGTGGCATGACTGCTTGGATAGGCCTACTCTTTGGGCAGGTTGAGACCCATGTGCTGAGACTTTGGCCAAGACCCACCAGGCCTCTGGGTGTGGTGGACTCTTGACAAGGAGAGCCGGGTCCTCTTCCCGGCTCCTTCTTGTCTTAGTCCCACACTGTCCCCCTGAGGGTTCCCTCATGCCTCTGAGCCCTGGAGCCTCTGCCCCCAGAATCTGGGTCTAGGCCCCTCATCTAGCCTTCCTGGCCCGGCACTGGACATGAGTCTTAGGGAACTGAGGAACTGAGGGTCACTGTCCCCCTTCCTGGGACTAGACTTTCACTCAGCATCCCCTTGGTTCTTCTCACCAGGCTTTGGTGAGGCCTTGTGGACCCTGTTTGGCTTGAATCCCTGGACTCAGGCAATCCTCTTGCCTCCACCTCTCAAAGTGCTGGTATTACAGGTATGAGCCAC
>NW_007034584.1:0-592 GCF_000164805.1 Carlito syrichta
TCAGCTCCTTCATATTTTCTTCTTGTCTCCTCAATTTTTTTAATTCTCTCCATTAATGTCTTGATGTCTGGATTTGTTGCATGTAACCAGTCATTCTGGGGACTCTTCATTGTCTGCGTTCCAGAATCTGTTTTCTCAGTGTCTGATTTCCCAGGGGTCTGTGTAAGACCTATATTCTTCTTTTGGTTTTTCTTCATTTGTGCGGTTTTTTCCCCCCTCTACTTTTTCCTTCCCTCCATGCCACCGTCTTCTTTAATTCTGTTATTCAGGGGTAAAGGGATTGGTTTTACTTCTGTTTGTTCAATTTCCTATTCTTTATGTATGTCCTCTTACTTTGTTCAATTCTGAAGTTGCACTGTAGCTTGGAGGTATTCCTTTTTGCAGTTTTGAGATGTATTTAAGGGGAGAGCTGTGATTCAAAATCTGTCTGTAGGTCCTGGTATTCGCTGACAGGCATGTGGATAATGTGGAACCCACTTCCCACTGTCCTGGAATCTCTCCATGCAGTGGGGCTGTAGGTTTACTCCCTGAAATAAAATGTCGTTAACAGAGGGGAGAGAATGGAGCATATAGTGGGTTGAACAGGGGAGTG
>NW_007034585.1:0-611 GCF_000164805.1 Carlito syrichta
TCTGTATACTATGTATACCATGCAGATATGTATTTTTGTGTATAAATTTATACATGTTTTATGTCTATATATACATATACAAATATGTATATATACATTTGTATTTTCCGTTTTAGTGGAGGGCTCAGCACCTATTTGCTTAGTGAATATGTATTGACTACCTTAATATATACTTATAGAAGAGAAGAATAAAATGACTATGAGTGAAAAAAAATGAGCATTTCAGTTATTACCAATTTAGCCAAATTTAGAAAATAAAAATTCAAGACATTTTACTTTCAGATAAACAAGAATGCCTTTTATGATGTTTCCCCAAATACCGCATTGTAATTCATTGGACAACCTTAGTCATTATGTCCCCCCTAATTAGTCTAAAATTATTTTAAGTGATACTAAATTTATGACTTGTAAAAGGGCTAAAAAATGAAAAAAATACCAAGAAAATGGAGCGGCACAACCAGGCTGAGCTCGTTTCTGAGAAAGGGCTTGAAGGAACACTCTGTTCTAAGGATGAGGTGTATGCAGTATAATATGTAATGGGATTCCTTTTCCCAGTCTGTGAATCATTCTCTTTTTATCTTTTTATAAATTATCACATATACTTGATGTGT
>NW_007034586.1:0-663 GCF_000164805.1 Carlito syrichta
CACAGTGCCTCCTGGACACCAGAAGCGGGGGTGTGTTGGATAAGGAAGCAGGGGGTGTGGCTCCCGTGAAATAAACAACTCCCTGGGCATTGCAAATTCAGACACAGTGCTGCAGTTTTCTTAAAGATGTAATTATCTTTGGGAAAACTTTTCTTAGAGCTTACCTAACCCTAAGGGAGATGATGCTTACCATAGGAAGAAATGTAAGAGATTTTGTTTTGTTTTTCCTTGCGCACTTGAGTCACCCACAATTATAGTCACGTAAAATGAAATTCTCCTAACTGGAATCCACACGGATTCCAAGAACAAAGATGAGAAGCATAGTGGGGGAAGTCCGGTCCAGGTCCGGGGAGTGGGCTCGAGGGGCACAAAACCCAGACTGAGCCTGGGCAACATAGCAAGGCCTCGTCTCTACAAAAAAAAAAAAAAAAATTAGTCGGGCATGGTGCTGTACTGGTGCAGTCCCAGCTACTCACTCTAGAGACTGAGGAGGAAGGATTGCTTGAGCCCAGGAGTTCGAGGCTGCGGTGAACGGTGATGGTGCCACTGCCTTCTGGCCTGGGCGACAGAGTGAGATCCTGAATAAAATAACAAAGCAAGACAAAAAACAAATAAACAACTGAAACCCAGCTTGCTTCCAAGGCTGACTGGCGGCCCTGGGGG
>NW_007034587.1:0-772 GCF_000164805.1 Carlito syrichta
CCCGGCCGGAGGAGATCCACACCAAACCGCTTCAGGGAAGATCTGCTGGGATCGCTGCCACCGCTCCTGTGTCCGAGACTGTCCTGCCCGCCTGGCGTGGGGATCCGGTTGCCTGCTCGGAGGCAGGCAGCCATCTTGTTCCTGTCCGGCCCCACCCCCTCTGGGGCGAGCAGATGAGATAGCACCACCTGCTGGCGATTCAAGGTAACAACACCGAAACGGGAGAAACAAGCTTGATAAAGACATAGACCAAACTTCTGAACCGAGGTTATTCTGAACTGTCCTTCACAGCAGATCAGGGGAACTGACCCTAACTGCAAACTAATTTACCAGCTTGAAAAGAAAACTAGAAATCAGACCTGAAAGGACATTGGACCTAAACGAAATGTCACAGAGTGTGCTTCATTGATTCTATTAGTTTAATGACTTAATTCTATTCCTACTCTATTGTTCCCTTTTTTCTCTTTTCCTTTTCCTTTTCTTCTCTTTTATTCTGTCTGTAAACCATGTCTTTGTATAGAGGAACAGCACACTAATAAGGTGGTTGGATAGCTGGTATGTTAGCATCACTATATGTTTTATTTTTGTTTGTATGAGAGTTGGTTTCGACTGTAGCTGTGGTCTATTGTTTTTATCTGTTTCAGTATAGGCCTCTCTCTCTATTTGTTGGCACACTCGTTTGTTTCCCCCCTTACTCCTCTATCTCTCCACTCCCCTCTTCAACCCACTATCTGCTCCATTCTTCTCCCCTCTGCTAACCACATTTTATTTC
>NW_007034588.1:0-473 GCF_000164805.1 Carlito syrichta
AACTTCACAGAAATTCTTGCCTTTAAGATCAAAATAATCTTCCTATTTTTTTATAAGTAGATAGCTCAGATAATTAAAAGATAATTAAAAGAAACTTCAAAATAAAGTTAGCATAATACAGAACAGAAGTACTATTTTATCCAGCAGATATGAATCCCTATTAATATGAATTTAAACTTCTTCCAATAGTAATTGTTGTATAAGTAACAGTTATGTTTGGTTAAGTAAAGAGTACTTGGTAAAATACTACATTAAAAATCATATATGCCAATGATAGCTTTTCAGTAATCTTATCCCCACTTCTGGTATTACTATACTTTTGAGAGTTATATTTTAATTGTAGGTATTTTCTATTTCTTTCTCCTAATATTCTTATTTTTATGTTACCCCACTGTTGTATTGTTAAAATTTAGGAACTTTTATTTTCTGGTTTTGCTTTTCATTTTTATTGCATACTCTATTGTCTTTGCTAC
>NW_007034589.1:0-1231 GCF_000164805.1 Carlito syrichta
TCGAGGCTGCGGTGGCTGGGAGCATGCCACTGCACTCCAGTCTGGGCAACAGAGTGAGACTCCAACTCAAAAAAAAAAAAAGAAAGAAAGGGAAAATGCATCTTTCATTAACTCTAAGGAATGTTATTCAGGAATTTACAGGAGCAATGGAACCTCATCAAGACTTTCTCTAGGGGCTATGAGAATATGGGCAAACATCAGCAGGTCTCTGTCACAGGATCTCCAAGACATTCCCAGATGGTCAATGCAGAAGTCATGGTAGTCACACCTACCTGATTATGACACCCCCAAGGGAAAGGATTAAATCTGGGGCTCTTATCACTTATCTAGAGTGTAGGCCCCTCCCTGTATGTGGGGAGTGAAGTTTTCTTAAATAAATCTTCTCTTCCTTCATGATTTTGTGTTGCAATCTTTTGCATTTACTCAGATCTCTGGGTGGCCAGTGTGCACCTCTGGCTTGCCAGCTCTACCTGTGTTGTGCCTCCCTGTGCCTCTCCTTTCTCCATCCATCTGCCCTCACCCTATCTGGATCCTAACAACACTGACCCCAGAAATCTGGCTTCAAAGATGACAATCTTACTCCTCACAACAATTTTGCTTTATAGTCATAATGATAAGCATTTTAGAGATAGAAACTAATCTCAGAGATTATGTAATTTATCCAAAATCAAACAGCTAAAATGTGACAGGGCTGAAATCTTAACCCAAGTGTTCGACTTTACATGTAATTTCAAATGAGGAATGTACCAAATGAAATCAGTTTCCTTACTAAGAAATCAAAGTACACTTTATTTTATTCACAAAAAACTGAAAAAGGTTTGTTTAAAAATTAGTTTGACAGCTGGGCTTGGTGGCTCAGCCTGTAATCCCGGGCCTTTGGGAGGCTGAGGTGAGTGGATTGCCCGAGCCCGCGGGTTCGAGACCCTCCTGCTCAGGCGAGACCTCATCTCTACAATAAAATTAAAACATTAGCCGGGCGTGGTAGCGCGCGCCTGTAATTCCGGCTACTCGGAAGGCTGAGTCAGAAGGATCACCGGAGCCCAGCAGGTTGAGGCTGCGGTGGCCAGGAGCGGCCACTGCACTCCAGTCTGGGTGACAGAGTGAGACTCCAAACTCAAAAAAACAATTAGTTTGACAACCCTCCTAATATTGCCTCAGTATAGCATTACAACTTTACATTAAGAGGACTAAATTTGACTTACATTCACCCTGTCCAAACAAAGATTCCATC